>NC_054379.1:110010140-110310140 GCF_017654675.1 Xenopus laevis
GATGAGAAAGACTTATCTCCTTATTCAATTCCAGATTTTCCAACAGAGCCAGATGCAATTAAATAAGAAAAACTGTATGTATTGTTTTCATAATATCATGTGTGTAAAACAGCATTAGTAGCGGTCTAATCCTGTTAATGGGTAAATAATACAGATATTAACAGTGTTTTGAAGGTAGGAACCTGGACCAGTGTGGTCAGAATGATCCATTATTTCCATGTTTAAAATCGCAATCATAAAGCATATGAAACAGAAATGCTGTTTTATTACAATAATAGAGTTGGATATAGCAGACATTAATGTATTTTATGTATTTCCCCTAAACAATTCCCTAGTTTACTAAAGATTGAAGATGGTTTTTAGACAGAAATGTAGACTTTACTGTCACTTTCAGCCACAATCTGCCCAAGGCTTTGGGGGGAAGGGGGTTATAATGACAGGTTGTACTTTTAGGGGCACATTTACTTAGCTCGAGTGAAGGATTAGAATAAAAAATAATTCGAATTTCGAAGTATTTTTTTGGCTACTTCGACCATCGAATTGGCTACTTCGACCTTCGACTTCGAATTGAACGATTCAAACTAAAAATCGTTCGACTATTCAACCATTCGATAGTTGAAGTACTGTCTCTTTAAGAAAAACTTCGACCACCTACTTCGCCACCTAAAACCTACCGAGCATCAATGTTAGCCTATGGGGAAGGTCCCCATAGGCTTTCCTAGCTTTGATTCGAAGGATTTTTCCTTTGATCGTTCGATCGATGGAAATGCGGTAAATCCTTCAACTTCGATGGTCGAATATCGAGGGTTAATTAACCCTCGATATTCAACCAATAGTAAATGTGCCCCTTAGTGTGACTATATGACATGCATTATGCATAAAGCACTAACATGTGTACAAAAATTTAGATACTTAGACCCTATTATCAAGGCTGGAACTAGGGGTAGCCATCACAGGCACCTGCCTAAGATGCTACCATTCTAGGAACAGGGGGATTGCAGTCTGTAATTTATTTTTGTTGCAGTTTTATCCTCTGAATCCACTGAACTATGCTGGTCTCTCCTCTCTTATCCAAGGTAATTGGTCTGTGCTTGCCAATGGCCTGGGGAAGTTTGTAAAGCTTTGCTCCCAAAGTCCCAATGATTCAAAACATATCCACGTGCCTGTGGCAGCACATCGGATGCAAGTTATGCCTAATGATCTCTGGAAAATACTGCCACATCAAGGTGTACTTGATTCAGCAGGACAAACCGATAGCACTGTTGTAAATACACAAATGTGCAAGGAACATTATTGGGCCGATGTATTAATTGTTAAGTGGGCCGCTGAAAGTGGGGAGCCGACGAAAAGACTCGAAGGGAAGCACTGAAAAGAATCTAAGCTGAAGCTGCTGAAAGAAGCCAAAGCTGCCGAAAGTAACCAAAGCCGCCACAAGGAACTGAAGCCACAGATGAGCATGAAGAAGCGACTGCCCTCAAGAAGGAAGAAAACCAGCTGTCGAATTTTGAAGTTAAGTTTCCACTGAACACCAATGGTCTTTTTCTACTTTTATGGGGGGATCCTGGCCGCCAAAGTTTTTTTTAACTTTGGGAGGAGCTGGCCACCAGTGGGTTTTTTTTTACTTTTATGGGGGGACCCTGGCCACCAATGTTTTTTCTTTAACTCGGGAAGGCTGGCCACCAGTGTTTTTTTTAAATACAGGGAGGCTGACCACCAATATTTTTTTTTTACTTTTATTGGGGCCTTGGCCACCAATATTTTTTTTTATATCCCTGGCCACCAATGTCCAACGTTTATACTGTATGTGGGCTGCTTTGATTTTTCTGCCAGGGCTGTTTTTTTACTCCCAGTCTGGCACAACATTTGCATCCAATTAAGCACAATTACATTTGTGATTGAGTTTGTAAATGACCCTTCCAGACTCATATTTTTGCATATAAGTTAAATTGAGAAATGTTACTCGAATGCAGAAGTGCAAGTGTAAGTCTGCTGAGGGACACTTAGGAAATTAAAGAAAGAAAGCAGTGCAGCACTGCTGTAAAATCTTCCCTGGGTAGTGCACTTTCTTTCTTTAAAGGAGAATCAGTCGAGGGAAAGAACTTAATTATTGCTTACACTGGATGATATTTAGCATATAAAGGTTTCCTTGTCCTTTAAGATTCCATTCCCTTTGTCTGTTTATTAGTTAATTGTTGCATTGTATATTACACAGTGGCCACAGAGTTATGCCTTTTTTCATTTAGCCTTCATAAACACACCACACATAGTAAGCTGATCATTAGCTGTTTCTGTTAGCACCTTAAACCTGCTCCACACATGAGTTCTGTAGTTTACATGGTTGACATGGTTTTGGATGCAACATTTGGAACTTCATACCTTAAGTCTACTAGAAAATCATGTAAACATTAAAATTAAACCCAATAGGCTGGTTTTGCCTCCAACAAGGATTCATTATATCTTAGTTTGGATCAACTAAAGTACTGTTTTATTATAACAGAGAAAATGAAAATATTTTTTAAAAATTTTGAATTATTTGATGAAAATGGAGTCTATGGGAGATGGCCATCCCATAATTAGGAGCTTTCTGTAAAACGGGTTTCCGGATAACGGATCCCATACCTGTAATAGGTCTATAAAACTATATAAAGTGGCAACAAGGCTGCTCTGAGAGCAACAGTCATTATTGAGAGCAAATAAATAAAATCTGGGTATGTTGTCCTCTAGTATTTTGTATAGTTAGATTGTATGTTTTGTGACATATAGGGGCTGATTCACCAAGGGTCGAATACCAACGGTTAATTAACCCTCGATATTCGACTGGGAATTAAAATACTTCGAATATCGAAGTTGAAGGATTTTGCGCAAAAACTGCGATCGAACGATCGAAGGAATAATCCTTCGATCGAACGATTAAATCCTTCGAATCGAACGATTAAATCCTTCGAATCGAACGATTAAATCCTTCGAATCGAACGATTAAATCCTTCGAATCGAACGATTAAATCCTTCGAATCGAACGATTAAATCCTTCGAACGATTAAATCCTTCGAATCGAACGATTCGACAGATTTAAATCCAATGATCAAAGGAATATCCTTCGATCAAAAAAACTTAGGAAAGCCTATGGGGACCTTCCCCATAGGCTAACATTGAGTTCGGTAGCTTTAGATGCCGAACTAGGGGGTCGAAGTTTTTTCTTAAAGAGACAGTACTTCGACTATCGAATGTTCGAATAGTCGAACGATTTTTAGTTCGAATCCTTCGATTCGAAGTCGTTGTCGAAGGTCGAAGTAGCCCATTCGATGGTCGAAGTAGCCCAAAAAACACTTAGAAATTCGAAGTTTTTTTACTTCGAATCCTTCAATCGAAGTTAGTGAATCGGCCCCATAGTGATGGGTGAATTTCTCCCGTTTGTGAAAAGTCAAAAAATCTTTAGTTCCCGAAGAAATTGTGAAATTTGAACGTTTTCACACAAAAATCGTGCAAATTGGACATTTTCACGCAAAAATCGTGAAATTAGAAGAATTCCGCTCAAAATCGTGAAATTTAAAGGATTCCACTCAAAAATCGTGAAATATGAAGGATTTCACTAAAAAATCTTGAAAATCGGACGATTCATTTAAAAATTTTGAAATTTGAAGGTTTTCACAAGAAAATTGTGAAATTTGAAGGTTTTCACAAAAAAATCTTGAAAACCGGACCTTTCACTCAAAAATTTTGAAATTTGAAGGTTTTCACAAAAAAATCGGGAAATTTGAAGGATTTCACTCAAAAATCATGAAATTTGAGGGATTTCACTCAAAAAATCGGGAAATTTGAAGGATTCACTCAAAAATCGTGAAATTTTAAGGTTTTCACTCAAAAATCTTGAATTTTGAAGGTTTTCACAAAAAAATCGTGAAAATAAGACATTTTCATGAAAAAAAACGTGAAAATCAGAAATTGGGATTATGTATCTCATCCATGGGGATACATATTATTCAACTACTACTACAATTAGTTTAGTGCAGCTGTATATGAGAGTGTCTCAACAGGTCAGTGTAGGTACATGTAAATATATATAAATGCACTGGGGGTCATTTGGAGGACCATTTAACTAGGTAGCTATGTAACTGATTTTATTATTATCATTAATAAATCCAAAAGTCCTTTTAAATCCATCATTATCATATCTGACCTGCTCTCCTTTCAATGTCTCAGCTGACAATCACCTATCCAGCTGCAACATAGCTGCACTTGTAAAGCACGGCAGAGCAATTCTAGAGATTGTCATCTGACCTATGTCTAATAGTACACTGAATACAAATATAATGGCCAATATCCAAATGGGCCATTATACTGTATTTTGGGAAATAAAATCAGATTTAAGGATTGGCCTTTATTGTGCAAAATAAATGTTAAATGTTACATTAAGGTACAGAGTTATCAAGGGTCGAATTTTGAGGTGATGGAAGTTTTTTTAAACTCCCATCAACTCGAAATTCCAATATAAAAAAAGACCAATCGAAATTTATTTAAAAAAGTTATAAACTTCGGGTGAATAGGCTTTATTCGAATCGTTTGAAATTAAGTTTTACCAAATTAGAATTTAAGTATTTGCCCCAAAAAAGTTAGATTTTTCAAAGTCCACCAAATGACTACAAATAGGTTCTAGGAGGTCCCTCATAGGCTAAAACAGCAATTTGGCTGCTTTTAGATGGCGAATGGTCGAATCAAAGTTTTAAAGAGACAGTAATGATAAATTTAGATTTTCAAATAGTCTAATATTTTTCAAATTTGAACCAATTTTGGACGATTCGATAGTCGAAGTACACTAAAATTTTTAAATACGATTTTTCACTTCGACCCTTGATAAATCTGCCCCTAAAGGTAAAAATGTAGTGTATTTCTACACAGTGATTATGTTATCTTATCTACATGAATTATGGTTTTTCTTTTAACTCAGATCCCAATTATTCCAGTTAATAGCTGCTATAACTATAATATGTATCTATAAAGCACCACATTGTACAGAGTGCTTTACCATGCAAAAAAAAAAAAAAAAAATTATATATATATATATATATATATATATATATATATATATATATATATAGTCAATGCAGAAATGACGGCACTCACAGGCAAAAAATCAAACGATCCAATAAGGTGAAACCATGCGGTTTATTGTGATCCTACGTTTCGGTTCCTTCTTGGAACCTTCGTCAGGGAAAGAAAACAGAACACAACAGATCAGTGCAGAGTTTAAATGGTGTCAGATGGCGCCAAAATGTGGTTGCTAGGGTGCCTAGCAACGTGTGCACGAGGAAAAAGTGTGCGTATAGGGTTAAAAACAGTATTATGGGCATAGGGCTGGGTCAGATGTCCTTCAGAGCAAAGACTAAAACCGTGAGCCATCCAATATTGTAACCGCCGTGTAAATGAACAGGAAGCCGAAGTGCCGGCTAACTTACCCGTCCTTCAGTCAGCAAGCGGTGAACCGGAACTGCGCTGAGTTCCCGGCGCTTCAGTGAACAGCTGCAGAAGCGCGTTGCCTAGCAACGTCTACGCTTAGTCCGTATCCAGGCGCTGCGCTGGCCCTTCAAGCCGGCCTATTCAAACTGCCATGGATAAACCCACACGTCCTGTGGGAACAGGGTACTGCCAGGCTCAGTGGGGAACACTGGCAGCTATTTAAAGCCAGCAATGACCCCACTACTTAGCCTTAGTACAACGGACGGGCAGTCATTAGGGCTTATGGCGCTTCTGATCTGTGCTTGTTCACCTGGGTGCCATGTTCACATAGCGGACTAGGGTAGTAAAACATAATGGTGCAGTGGCCAACCTGAATAGTTTCTGGCAAAACATGCGGTAGTAAGCTCTAGGGTAGTCAACGTGGGGTACTCCTGCTACCCACACGTCTCTTCAGGTGCCCCAATTTTTGCCCAAATACATGCAAGCAAATGCACAGATGTGTACTGTGCCAAAAGAGGGGGGGGGGGGAAAGGAAAAAGGAAAAAGCTAAGGCAAGGGAAAAACAACAAGCACATCAACATATCCACCATAAAAAGTCAAATAAAGCACCCCAATGGGAGTGTCTCGTTGAGGCCCCGAGGGGCCACGGTGTCCAGTTTGTAAATCCATCTTGCTTCTCTACGAAGTAATGCTTGGTCATGGTTGCCTCCTCTGTCAAGAGGTTGTTGAAAGTCAATTATCATGCATTTGAAAGTGGGTAGTGTATGTCCTTTGAGCAAAAAATGCTTCGCCACAGGTTGGAGAGCCTTCCCCTCCTTTAAAGCCTTACTGATGGCAGATCTGTGGTTGCCTATCCTTTCTTTTTGAATAGGCCGGCTTGAAGGGCCAGCGCAGCGCCTGGATACGGACTAAGCGTAGGCGTTGCTAGGCAACGCGCTTCTGCAGCTGTTCACTGAAGCGCCGGGAACTCAGCGCAGTTCCGGTTCACCGCTTGCTGACTGAAGGACGGGTAAGTTAGCCGGCACTTCGGCTTCCTGTTCATTTACACGGCGATTACAATATTGGATGGCTCACGGTTTTAGTCTTTGCTCTGAAGGACATCTGACCCAGCCCTATGCCCATAATACACTTTTTCCTCGTGCACACGTTGCTAGGCACCCTAGCAACCACATTGTGGCACCATCTGACACCATTTAAACTCTGCACTGATCTGTTGTGCTCTGTTTTCTTTCCCTGACGAAGGTTCCAAGAAGGAACCGAAACGTAGGATCACAATAAACCGCATGGTTTCACCTTATTGGATCGTTTGATTTTTTGCCTGTGAGTGCCGTCATTTCTGCATTGACTTTATGATTTTCATTTAGGCTGGCACCCGGGCTATTATTTACTTTATGGTGTGCGCTCCACAAACGGACTATATATATATATATATATATATATATATATATATATATATATATATATATATATATATATATATATATATATATATATATATATATATATATATATATATATAGTAATAGAATGCTGATGCACACCAGGATTTTTCTTTCAAAATTTACTTTCTTTATTTAATCGACGTTTCGGTCCACGTCTGGGACCTTTATCAAGACGTGGACCGAAACGTTGATTAAATAAAGAAAGTCAATTTTGAAAGAAAAATCCTGGTGTGCATCAGCATTCTATTACTATATAAGCCACTCTGTTTTGCACCCAGGTGAAAGCTTTTTTGAAGTGTGTGCTCAAGCCTTTACATATATATATATATGCATATATACACATATATATATATATATATATATATATATATATATATCACATAAAAAACAATGCAGGGATAGTACAAGCAAAGGCAGTGATTATTACATTTTATAATCCAAATGGAGCTGATCTGTCTGGTCCCCCGGACCTTTCTTTACTTTTACATATTCTAGTCTCTTTTCAATTTCCTCCTGAGTGAGCCATGCATCAGTAGTTATATTACAAGAATTGGACCTATTAAAAAGGAAGCATTCATTAGCTGGTTTCTTTCTTGTGTTAACAGATAACAGTTCAGAGTTTTCACTTTTTCACTTCCATCTTTTTTTTAGCTTGTCTGATGATTTTTTGGCCTCCTTGTACCTGATAAAAGTTCCAGCTAACTTTAATGCCTAAAAATTGCATCTCTGTGTTACTAACCTCGACACTAATACTTCTATCAAACCAAAAAGGTTTTTGCTTTGTAACAACATTCCTTGCTTACAAGGGGAATATACTGATATGTATATTTATTAAAGGGATACTGTCGTGGGAAAAAATTTTTTTTCAAAATGAATCAGTTAATAGTGATGCTCCCGCAGAATTCTCCACTGAAATCCATTTCTCAAAAGAGTAAACAGATTTTTTTATATTCAATTTTGAAATCTGACATGGGGCTAGACATATTGTCAATTTCCCAGCTGCCCCAAGTCATGTGTCTTGTGCTCTGATAAACTTCAATCACTCTTTACTGCTGTACTGCAAGTTGGAGTGATATCACCCCCTCCCTTTTCCCCCCAGCAGCCAAACAAAAGAACAATGGGAAGGTAACCAGATAGCAGTTCCCTAATACAAGATAACAACTGCCTGGTAGATCTAAGAACAACACTCAATAATAAAAAACCCATGTCCCACTGAGACACATTCAGTTACATTGAGAATGAAAAACAGCAGCCTGCCAGAAAGCATTTCTCTCCTAAAGTGCAGGCACATGTCACATGACTGGGGGCAGCTGGGAAATTGACAAAATGTCTAGCCCCATGTCAGATTTCAAAATTGAATATAAAAGAATCTGTTTGCTCTTTTTAGAAATGGATTTCAGTGCAGAATTCTGCTGGAGTAGCACTATTAACTCGTGCGTTTTGAAAAAAAACATGTTTTCCAATGACAGGATCCCTTTAAGTAGCATTTTAAAGACATTTCAATGTCCTTCAGTACTGAACCCTGTGAAAAACCTTTCCCAGTTAATATGTTGCAGAGATGCCCATATACTGGTAAAGTTTGCATGTCTAAAACTTTGTATTTTAGTTACTCCCATACTAAAACACAATTTTTTTTTAGCAAAAGCAATTTGTAAATGGGAACAAAAACAAAAGATAGGTTTCAAATAATGGAAAAAGAGAATATGAATTAAAAGGTTACTGGATACCATGTAACTTAAGGTTTATGGTAAAATAATATCAAATCTGAAAACTACTGTAACTTAAATTGGGTAATATTCACAAATAGTACACAGACAAATTTCTGTACAGCAATCTAGATTAAGTAACTTGTCTAATTGAATGATCTTTTAATATTGCTTATATATATATATATATATATATATATATATATATATATATATATATATATATATATATATATATATATTTTTTTTTATTTTTTTTTTCAGACAATTTGCAGTTAGTCTTCCATTTTTTGTAGTATTTGAATGATTTAATTATTTCAGTTTTGTTTAGTAGCTCTGCAGTTTGGAATCTCAGTAGCTGTCTAGTTGCTATAATTCACCCCAGCAACCAGGCAGTGGTTTAAATGAGACCTCAGCTATGGACTGAAGAGGGGTCAGAATAGAAAAATAAGGAAAAAAAGGCACAATAACAATAAAATTGTAGTCTTACAGTAAGTAATAGTTGTTAACCTCCTTTTGACAACTGGAAAGAGGCAGAAGAGGAAGGAAAATTCAAAACTATAATTATAAAAATTGAACACCGGTTAAAAAATTGCTAAGTTGCTAAGAATGTTATATTCTATAACATACTAAAAGTTAAATTACGGGTAATTAAAGGTGCACTATTCTCACAGTACTCCTACATGTAAAACAAGTTTACTTAACTGTAGATCAATGGGCCAAATGCAGGCCTCCAAGAGATTTGTATGTCCCCTAGTCTTTACATGGGGTACTTAGACATTTCTGTATGGCATAATAATCTTATTACAATATGGCCCACACGTGTGCCATTGGGATGTTATGGAAAAAGTTGGACTGCACTGATTGACAAGCCACAGCCATAAGCCATCATTTTGAACGTTTCAAAAACTCAAAGTTCTTTGTTAGTGGTGGTTGTCAGGAAAAGAGTTTGAACAGTGGAAATGACGCAAAGTAATAATATTTTATAAAGAAGTGATCCCAGGATATATTTTGAGCTTAAATCTAAAAAATTGTAAACACTATGGTTTTGTACCATTTATTATTATTAGGTTTGGAGTCTGTACTCCAGACACCAGAAAATACAAATCAAGACTAATGTTTTCTGTATTCAGCATTTGCGTTTGCTACAGACCCATAGGGTGGCATGATATGAATTAACGCTCATACTGCTGTCTGAAAGAATACATAAAACTATACATGGAACACAACGCATTTACTTAATTTGATTTGCAGTAGCAACTGGCTCCCAACAATAAATAGTAGGGATGCACCGAATCCACTATTTTGGATTCGGCCGAATCCCCGAATCCCAAACCGAATCCTAATTTGCATATGCAAATTAGGGGCAGAAAAGGAAAAAGTGGAAAAAATTCTTCTTTTAGACGAAAAGTCAGGTGATTTCCCTACCCGCCCCTAATTTACATATGCAAATTAAGATTCGGATTCGGTTTGGCCAGGCACAAGGATTCGACCGAATCCGAATCCTGCTCAAAAAGGCCACATCCTGGCCGAATCCTGAACCGAATCCTGGATTCGGTGCATCCCTAATAAATAGATTGCACCAAAAATAATAGTTAAATAAATGACACGTTAGTTAGACCAATCCCTGCCATAATCCCTGAAATGATGTACTAGGGAAAGTAATTCAGTCAATGGCTTCTGTCTTAGGCTAGAAATATTGGAACTGATGCTTTATATGATAAAGTGACAGTGTTCTGCAGTCTCGCTTATTGCCTGGAACTCTTATTACGTATTGTAATGAAAATAAGGACCGCAGAAAATTCAGATGCTATTAACACAGAATGAAGGAGCATATTAACCCTGTCTTAGTTTGTCATCTCCCTTAGGATGGAATTACTTCAAAGCACTCAATCATCACATTGCTCAATATAAAAACATTTTATCAATGCCATGCTTTATAATTGCTGGTAAATGTAAACAGATGTATAAACTGGAAAAGTGAAAGCATTTGAAGGCATACTATACCAAAATATGCTGTAGCAAGTACCCTAGTCAGTTGTACTAAACACCTTCTCTGTTCTCTTTGTTCATTGTGTTCCCTGACCTACTTGTTGGCCATCACAATCTCCATCAAAGCACCATGTTTACTGCACACAATAAAAACCTGGCCCAAAATCTGTTGCGAGCAATACTTCTGGGAAATGCTCAGCATTCTTAGATTCCGGTCACTGCTCCACTTTCCACCCCTTCCTGGTTTATAGTCCCCCAATCTCTGCCAAGACAACAGACATTTCATACAGAACAATTAAAATTTTTCATTTGATTAAAGGCTAACACCCAAAACCTGTTGTCAGCAGTAAAAGCTTGATCAGTACTTATTCCCTGAAGTTTATTTGTTTTAATAAGGTTTCTAAAAAAATTGATGTTTGCTTGCACCACATTGTACAAGCTTTGAAGTTTATAGTATAGGTATATAATCAGTTATCTGGAAACCTGTTTTTCAGAAAGCCGAGAAGGTTGTTTCCATTGACTCCATTTAATCAAATAATTCAAAATTTTAAAACTTATTTCTTTTTTCTCTGTAATAACAAAAAAAGTACCTTGTATAAATTTCAGGAATCTTTCTTGGGTTTTGGGGAGAGCTGATTTTACTTTTGTTTTTGGTATATTAAAAAGAACCTTGTACTTGATCTCAACTAAGGTATAAATAATACTTATTAGTGGAAAAATAATCGTTTTGGGTTTATTTAATGTTTAAATGATCTTTAGCAGACTTTAGTTACGTAGATCCAAATTATCTGGAAGACCCCAGGTCCCGTGCTTTCTTGATAATGGATCCCATACCTGTATTTGCATTTATAGTGAGTAGGAGATTGCATATTGCTTACCTATGTTGGGGTAAATCTGAAAATCTTCATATAAAGCCGTCACAGCAACCAGGAGTTTATTAACACTTATAAAGCTTACCCGTGGTGTTACAAGCAGTTTGGTTGTTTCCTCACACGCAGGCAAATAATATCCAGTGCATGGATGTATTGGCAGTCAAAAACACATTACATGACAATATGCAATTACTGAAAAATTCTAGAGATTACCTCAAGATAATTGTATTCCTTGAGGCTAATAACTGGGGAAAGTACAAAGTAATTCTTGTCTTCATTTAGAAAAAGGCACCTGGTACTAATGAGATTGGCACTTTGCATTGCAATTGTTTGCACTCCTTTTCTTCCCCTTTGGAAGGTATATCATTTGGGTGGTGGCTTCTCTTGTTTGTATCAGAAGAATCTGTTTCACTCCTGCTACAGTATATCTGTAAAGAATTAAAATAATAAGGAAATAGGTTTACAACAAGAGAATATATGAACATGCCATTTATTCAGATATTCATAGAAAGATGAAGCCAACAAGATACAGGACATTTAGGGGCCTCTTTATCATGCTGAAAATACACCACACATCTCCAGGCATTACAGCATAGAAAACAGTGTACTGATCAAGCTGTGTATGGATTTTAAGGGTAACATGAGGAAAATGTAAATTTGGTATGGACATGCATAAAACACAAAGCATGACACAAATGGCTAGGTGCTGCTTTTGCAAGAGGATTGCTTGGTTCCTATTGATGTGCATTGTATTCATTTAAAGGGATCCTGTCAATGGAAAACATGTTTTTTTCAAAACGCATTAGTTAATAGTGCTACATGACTTGGGGCAGCTGGGAAATTGACAAAATGTCTAGCCCCATGTCAGATTTCAAAATAGAATATAAAAAAATCTGTTTGCTCTTTTCAGAAATGGATTTCAGTGCAGAATTCTGCTGGAGCAGCACTATTAACTGATTTGTTTTGAAAAAATTTTTTTTCCCATGACAGTATCCCTTTAAGAGAGCTCAACCTACCTGATGTGCTTCACAACCATAAAAGCTTTTGTCCATTCTAATTAATTTATCTTAAACAGATTTACAGGCATAAACAGTGGGGCCATGGAAGCTACTTGCGTTATGGGTTACATGACACTGGCCTAATCACACTATCTTATATTTTTATATTTTGTATACATTAACTATGGCTTATTTTTTTAAAACTGTTGCTATACAAAAAGGAAGACACATGGCAAATGCATTTCGTGTGTGTCCATGCTGACATGCTGCAAATGTGGGACTGCGGCCATGTGACATGAGAAGGCTCATCCTGGAAGCTTGTGTAGAAAATCCAAATGCTGTCTAATCTACTTCTCTTGAGTTAATGGGACAATCATTATTTGTTCTTTTCCCTTTGACGTTCCTCAGACAGATGAGATGGAGTCTGTTCCAGTTCAATTTCAGTTCTTTATTGGTTCTGCCAACCTTAAGCTGCGCTCGTATTTAATTGAGACTTTTATTCATTGTTTAATAACATTTGGTTTTTATATTTATGCAGGACTGAAAGTACAAGTAAACAAGCAAGACCAATTTCTCATAAAATGCAACTACTTAATATCGAATGATTCTTGCAAACAGTAGTTTGTGGGTGCCCATTATTGTAATATATGTAGGGGTGAGAATAAGTGGATATTGTAAAGGGATGGAGTTATGTCCATAAAAACAAAAATATCTTTCTTAAAGGGGTTGTTCACCTTCAAACAACTAGTTGTTATCAGATAGATCACCAGAAATAACGACTTTTTCCAATGACTTTCTATTTTCTATGTGTCACGGTTTTTCTAATATTGAAGTATAAAGTGTAATTTCTCTCCTTCTGAAGCAGCTCTGGGGGGGGGGGTCGCCGATCCTGTAAACTGTTCTAAATTGATACATTTAGTTGATACATTTCTTATCTTTGTCCCTGCTGAGCAGAATCTCTGGGTTTCATTACAGGCAGCTGTTAGAATTGATACAATAGTTGCTAATACTCCAGAGATGCTGCTGAGAAATGTATCAACTAAATGTTGCAAAATTGTAACAGTTCAGAATCTGCACCTGGATTACTGAGCTGTCAGACTCAAACACCAGAGACAGGAACATTCAACTTTAAACTTAGATTTTGGAAAAAACGTAAAAAATAAATAGTGGAAAGTAATTGGAAAAAGTCATTATTTCTAGGGAACAATCTAAAAACAACTAAATTGAAAAAAGTGTTTGGAAGGTGAACAACCCCTTTAAGCTTGTAGTTGTCTCCCTTCATTTTCATTCTTCTCTTTTTTATATGCAATCCCATTTGTATGTAAACAACACATGTATGACTAATGCAGCCATGTGTTAAAAGCAACCTTCAGTTGTCAAGCCCCCAACAGACAGAACTAGGTCCATGGCATTTTGTAAGAGCTTACCCTGGTGGTCTAGTGGGGGGGATGCCTGCCGCGTCTTCTTTCTTCCCAGGCGCCGGTCTAATAGGGCAGTACCTGTTGTGACCCCTGCCTGTTCCTGATGATTCTGACCTCTGTATCCTGATCCATTGCCTGAATTTCGACTACCTCTTCTGCCGTATCCCTCTGATTGATCTCTCGGTTTTGACCCTTGCCTGCCTGACCTCGCTTTGAACACTGCCTGCCCAGACCCGGCCTGATTTGTTTATGCTCACTTTCTGCCAGCCTCGACCCGGCCAGTTTCGACTACGATCCCGTTTAACACCTTGTACCACGACCTTCTGCCCAAAGACTTTGCTAACAGTCGTGCCCCTCTGCTTATCCAGAACCTCTTGCCTTGCACCTCTCGTTTAAGTCCTGGTGGCATCCAAGTAGCTGAGGGCTCCTCCCGAGGCCAACGGCGGTCACACTACAGGTGAAGCACGAGCCGAGACCAGGGTGCTTGGCATTTCTTCTGATGTTGGGTGCAGACCGTGACACATCTATAATGACACCATTAGAGGCTCACTCTCAGGCCAGGTATTGACCAGTGTCAGTGTAGCATTGGATACAGATAATGGATATACAAGTCAAGAGTTACAAGTTGGGAGTGTTTGAATATAGATGTATGGTTCTAAGAAAAATATGGTAAAACTAAGAAAAACTTCTTGAAACCCCGAACAATAGGGTGTAATAATGCTGAAAGTGTTGGAAGGAGCAACTTTGGGCCAATCTGCACATCCCCTTTTAAAAACTGGATCTGGTTGCATTTACTTTTGCAAGAGATCTACATAAAAGTTGACCATAGCTTGTAATGAAGAGGCCTTTGGATTGACTGTTGGGCAGGGTGGAAAGAGTGGTTATGTCTTCAGAGAATAATATGGTCCAAAGTGCTCATGATCCACCATTGTATTCACTCTTCTATCTTTAGTCCAGGTTCAGGAATATTTTATTGCTGTTGATTGTAGGTGCCATGTAAAATACCTGATTTGCATTAAAGTAGTAGCCTATCCTTGTTGGGCATCTTATTTGTAAAATAATGACTTTAGTATGGAGCAATACCACTCTTTTGTACATAATTTTTTATAACCTTAGTTGGGACTGTTTTTTATAATCAACTACAGTGGGATCTTAAACAAGGAAACAAATCTTGCAGCAAATGGGAGCATAGGACTGTAGGGGGAAACAGAGGTAGCTCTGAAAAATGCTTATGTAATATAGTTTTTGAAGCAGTCAGATCTAAGGGCTGCTTACAAATATTTGCTGTGGGGCCCATTAACTATTTATATCACGGAATCACAGGGAAGCCTAATCTTATAATTAATTTGAAGGATTTTAATCCAAGGAAATGTATATGCTTGCACTAAAACTGCTGGAATTATAGGGCAATGTTAACATGGAATGTACTACTAAGACATCCCTGTGAAAACCATAATCATTAGGCACACGTAGGAGCGTGATTGGATATAACATGTCCAAAGGAATTTGGTACGGATGTAGTTTTGAGAGTCTTCATTTGTCATGGGAGAGCCGCAGAAGGACAATGTTCTTTAGAATTTTAGCATACATTATTAAGTGGATATCTCTCATATCTTTATTTGCAATATAAGATGATTTAGATTTCATTACCAAGTAATGAGGTTTCTCCTGCTATTAAGAAACCAAGGTGTATATCAATAAGAAGCTTCCAAGTTACGTAGCAGGCTTCACTATGCAGTGTTGGAGTTGGGGTGGAGATGGAGATGGGGTAACAAGATTAACTGACATCCAATAATTATCCACAACCTGAGCCAGAGTTTCAGAGTTACAGATTACACATTCTCAGTCAAAGTCAGCCATTTTAGCCATATAATATTAATAATAGTTTTTGCTTTGCCTTCAGTTGAATAGCTCACATTCTAAAACAGGAATGAATGAAATGATTTGCTGAAAGGTTACTACAGCTTTATGTGGCTGCAGCAACATCATCAGTTGGCCAGGTGACACCACAACACACTTTCAATCACCGCCAAGTTGTAGGGTGAGCTGTATTTTTTGACAGGAAGGTTATACTGGGAAATAGTGATTACTGGTTTATACATATAGTTTGCAAACCAGAGGTTAGATAATGTAAATATATTCCTGTTTTGTCAGACAGGTGATTAATATTTTGCAGGGCCAATACAGTAAATGAGACCTGAGATGTTCTGACCTGCTGCATCATAATAATTATACATAAGAGCATAACCATGGCGCTTCAAATAAGCAGAGTGCTAGAATGGGAGATTGCAAATTTCTAAACATTATCTTTTCACATGCAAAATCATTAAAGTCAAGAATGATCAAATAAGATACTAACAGACATGATAATATGTTCCTTCCTTCGCTGGCTTACAAGTGTGAAACTCAACAAATGACATCTAAAATGTACTGAAAGGTGCTACAGGCCGGAGGTTTCAAAATACATAAGTAAGATCATTAGAAATGAAGATACAGGGCATCTGGTTTATTACATAAATACAGGGCAGCAGCTGCATTTAAGATATGTCAGTGGCAGAGCCTAGATCTGTGTCTGATATTGGCGTTGGGACTGTCTCAATTTAGAAAGGGTAGAAGACCCCAGAGAAATATTTTCACTAAACAGACAATTACAGCTGGTGTTTGCCAAAATGTTGACCACAAATTTAATATGAATAGCCTTTTATTTAGCTACATACTCTTTCATTTTAAACACAAGAAAGTGACAGGAAAATTTGTTTCTGCTTGGTAAACTTTATTTTATGAGAAGCAGACACAAAAAGAGGGCGGTAACAATGAAAAACATGAGAAAGTGATGGCCATAATGAGAACTGCAGAGAACAATATCATAACAGATAGGGGAAATGACAGAATAGGAACTTGTGTACTGGGGTTCCTCAGAATCCTGCTAGGAAATTCATGGTTCCTAAGCAAGGTCTGAGAGAAACTATCAGATCACATGGTATGATCACAGTCCCTGCTATTTGTTCTGTGGCTGGGGGAAGGAGAATATTTTAAATTAAGTGCATATGTACAGTAGCTGCAGATGTTTTTGTCAATTCAGCCTTTTTCTCTATGCTGCTAGCTCACTGGTCCAGACATTGATCTGGTGGAAAATCCTATTGACTGTAAATAATCGACAGCTGCCTAACAGTGGCTTTTTATGTTTTCTTTTAGCCGGTCAAAGTGCCATGATGATTGCTTTGCGAGAAACTAATAAAACAGTCAATTGATCTTAATTATTTTACAGTTTTTGAAGTATTTTCCTTCCTCTTCTGACTCCTTCCAGCTTTCACATGGCTTTCAAACAGCCCAAAACTATTGTTAAATAAATATCTCTATCTGCATTATACTAAAACTTGATTTAAAGTTAAACAACCCTTGAATTCTCTCCTATTTATATTCCTGGTCCCAAATTCTCATTTCAATGACTGCCTAAGCGGTCCAATTGTTAGGGTGGGACCCTTTAATTGGGTGTTGCTGGCTGGCATGACAGCCTTCCCTTTGAGCCCTGCACAAAATCTATCCTCAGTCATTCCCTTGAAAATATCAAAGTAGCTGTAAGCACAATTTATATAACAGATGTCACAGTCTTTTCTGTTAGCACTCTGGAGTGGGCATGGTGTTAGTATGTATTGCATTGTGCGGGGGGCCCCCATTGGTCCAGTTAACTTAAGACTAGCCCTGCTGAAACCATCCAAAAAAAATATCTCCCACCTACTTCTGTGAGCGCATACATACAGTACAACATACTTTAATTGAAGATGATTGCAAGATTCTGCATATTCCCAATATCTAACAAGCCCATTTTTCAATCATTGCTGATCTTGGAGATCTTTCCCTTATGAAAATGGTACAATGGATGAGGATCACGCTACAAGACTACATTAGCTACAAGATACTTTTTACAAGATAATGCAGCTAGACAGCCTATGAAAAGCTAGGACCACCATATGGGATTTATTGAGAAGCAGTGGCTTTGCAATTTTATGATCATACACTTGCAACAAAAATTGAACATGTAAATCATAAATTATGTGCATACATGTAAATGTATTAAACATGGGACTGGGGATGAATGAAACTCTTCTGAATATTGGTGCTGTGTAGAATTGTATTGTGTGTTACTCTGAAGCATGGCAATCTTATTAAAGGGTTGGGGCATTGTTTTTTTTCACAGCAAGCCAGTGTTAAAAACTGCTTGGGTACCTGTGAAGTAATTGTTAAGGCAGACATTTATTTGCTCTAAAAAAAAGGTATACCTAATATTTGGCTGGGTTGTAGAAGACCTTGAGTTGTGTATCCTTCATGTCTACAGACTCCTAATTGCCTGCAATAAATTTCCTCCCGTCAGTCATCTGATCTGCAAGAATATGTGGTCAGAATATTTAGGTACAAAAGCCTAAGTAGGATATTCACTAAGATTCGTAGTTGCGCCAGGCGTAATTTCGCCACACTTCGCCGCACGTAGTTTCGCCAGCGCTTCGCAAATTCACTAAAATCCGAAGTTGCGCTCAGGGGTAGCGTAAGGTTGCGAAGTTGCGCTAGCATTGATTCGCTAAGTGAAGCGAAGTTACGCTAGCCATGGTTAATCTGCATACGGTGCCAAATTCAAATTTCAATGGAGGAATATGTAGCAGCACTACAAATGCCTGGGAAACCTTCAAAACATCAATTTTTTTTGCCCTACACATGTGCCCACTGTATAGTTAAGTTGCCATGAGTTAGGAAATGTAGGGGGGAAGGTGGGGAGCCCCAAAAAAAATTTCGATCTTTTTCAGCCTATCACCCATAATATAGAAAAAACGCCAGTGTTTTTTGGGACTTAGAAAAATTTGTAACTTTTTTTGAAGAAATCCCTATCTACTCTATTGCGCTTCACCTGGTCTGAGGTGGCAAAGGAAGTCTAGCGTAAAAGGTAGCGTTCAGAACAATGCGCGCGTTAGTGAATTTGCGTAGTTACGTCCGTTGCGCAAATTCGCCAGGCGTAAGGGTGCGAAGTTACACTAGCGAAGTTACGCCATCGTCCGTTAGTGAATTTGCGAAGTAACGAAAATGGCCAACGCTAGCGAATTGACGCTAGCGTTAGGCGATTCGTCGCATAGTGAATTTTCCCCTAAGAGTAGTGCCTGAGAGAGCACATTTGTATGTCACTTTACAAAATTTATTCTCCATTCATCCATTTACATTATCCCTTTCTAACAGCTGACACTGGTCATTTGTATTCTCCCATTTACACATGAAACAACCTTACTTCTCCAGTATATTAAAGTACACACACACACACTACTTTGCAGCAGCTAAGATCGAGTACACTGCAGTTCCAGTGCATGGGAAATTAGCGGCATGATGGTTTTTGCATGGAATAGAAGAAAGAGGTAAAATATAACATTATGCTGCATTTATAGCTGAACTGATTGACACAAGACCCACACTGGAAATGAAAAAAATTCCACTACCCTCCAAAATAAGAATTCTGTTACTGATTCTGAGACCCTGTGCTTTGAGAATATATGAAAACGCTGACAAATGACATTCGAGTTAAGAAGTAGCGGTGATTTCTATTGAAAGGAGACAAGCAAGGATCTGTAGCTGCGGCAGACAAACAGTTATTCATTTTGTCATTCTCTTTCTTTTTTGTACTTTGTCATCTTGTAATTGAAAATTATTTTAGATGAACGGTCTCAGGGATGAAACAAGGAGCAGGTTTTTGAAGATGTAATGAGGCTTCTCCATGCACCATTTAGCCTCCAAATGGAAAGAGAAAAAATCTCGGCTAGTCACAGTGAAAAGAGACATTGAAGGAATTGGTACTGAATGAATTTACTGGGTGAACAGGCTCAGAACATTAGTTATATCTTTATAAGCCGTAGTCTGTTTTGCAGTAGCATAAGCTTGTTATGCATGTGTATCCATTGTGTAAAAATGCTCATGCAGCTCTTGATAAATTATATATATTTATATAGTTGATCTACTATGGCTGAATAGCAAATCTGAACAAGTCTACTGCGCTTACATCTGCAAGGTTATGTATATCTTCTAAGCAACAGGTAGACCTTGGAGTGGTTGGTGTCAAACATAACTGCTTGGGAATGATTTATTAGCCAAGAACAGTAGCAGAACAAGGCAATGGAAACAACCCAAATGGTCCACAGTGCTCCTGAACCTATGGTATCAACATTTCTAAAAGAATAAGAAGAAAAAAATAAAAACTGTAAAAGTAATATAAATGATGAATAAGGAATGGTTTATTTAATACTATTGTATTATATTCCTGTGTTCTATATACAATGATTGTCCCAATCGTATAGTCATCACCCAGGTCTTACTCATTTGAAACAATACTAATGAAATTCAGTAGAGGCCTGCAAACCCTTTTTGTGGAAAAAAACCCATAACCAGGATAATATTGTTCTAACACCATAGACAAGATTCATTTTAATGTGGAAACAGCAGCAACTTCCATATGTGGGGCGCAAGGGGTCCACTCATGCCTAACCAGGTTTGTAAGGGAGCCTCACAAGATGTACTGATCTCCCGGTGAGAGAAATGCTGCGTTATGTTTAACTTTTCTTGTCTTGTTTCATACATACTTTACAATTGCAGTAAAATGTTTGATACTAAACATTATTGGTTATACTAAACATACATAGGTCAGTCACATGTGCCATATTTAATTTCTGTATCCTTCCAATTATATTTATTAGTATCCTTTTTTTTTTAGCTTTTTCATCCATTAGACTAAATATTAAGTTATGTAATAATAGGCACTAAGTTTGCCCAGGAGCAGTAACCCATGGCAGCCAATCAGAAGGTATCATTTACTGGTCGCCTGTTTAAAAGTAAACATTTTATTGATTGATATGTGTTACTGCTCCTGAACAAACTTAGTGCCTTTTATTATATATTTCTTTTATGATATTTTTGTCTTTTTGAATTTGCTTGGATTGCTTGTATAATCTCTTTTATAAGCTATAACAAGTCCTGCTGAAATTATTATTATTATTATTATTACTATTATTATCATCATCATCATAATTCACATGAGCATCAGAATACTCCATTATTATTGTATAATATAGTATCTGCCTCTTGCAAGCACAATGCTTTGCTAAACAGAATGGTGCCCATTGGAGGGGCATTACATGAGCGCGAACACTCTAGCTGTTGCACCACTGCCCATAGTAACTTATGTCTATAGCCCTCACACTGCCCTTTAGTTATGTATAACATACCTGCCGAACAATAGTTGAGATGGATGGAGGAGGAGATGGATTTTTTTTGGATGTAACTTACTAGTTTGATAGAATTTGTTGTTCAGTCACTTGCTGTGTTCTATTCCCAGTGTAGGGATGGCAGTGTGAGCATGTTAGCTGGTTGGATGGTTTTGAAGGTTGATTGATGGCTTGTGTCAGTAACAGCCAACATACTTCGCTTTGCTGCAACTTGCAGACTGGCATCTGTACAAGCCGTATGTGCCGTGCATCTCTTCAGTAAGATGCATAAGCTTTTCAGAGCACAAAATATTGAAATTAACACAATCGTTTCTCTGTTTTATCCCATTAACCTTATTTGTTTCACCTGCATTTTTACAGTGTTACAGCATTTTACTTTCCTTGTGTTATATACTGTAAGACACGACCTGTTAATATGGGGGGCCTGGCTAATCAAGTAAGTGTGGCGTGGCAGGGCCCCCCTTACCCTCGGGCCCCCTACAACTCTCCCCTCTGTCCCCCCCCTGATGGCTGCCCTGCATACAGGTCTGTAATTTCTAGCCGGGGATTAGACCACCTTTTGATATACATCCCCTCTTCTGTAAATTCTTGCCAATATAAATTAACCACACTTACCTTGACACTACCCTAGTTCTAACTACCAACCACCACACGCTCACTTATCAAACAAGCTAACAATCCATACTCGTATTGTTTTACTTTGGCTATAATAAAAAGAATATGGGGTTGGCCTTGCTTAGTTTCTGTTTTTTTTATTTTACAAATTGTTTTTTTTCCGGACTTATATGTATTAGATGATAATTAATTGCCCTCGTATTATCAAATTGTACATTTTCTATCGCAAATTATAGAATTGAGGACCATCATTTCTTATTATATGCAGTGATTTTCTCAGTGGCTATGCCTTGGTTGATTCCATGTACTTATGGTCACTGGATAAGCTGTTGAAGATCACAAGATTCAAGAGCGCAGTATTACTGGTTGGAGTTTCTAAGGCTTCAGAATGTTCTTATTACAAAATGTTCTTTCTTTTGATGTGATGGCAGATCTATTAAACTAGACAGATTCTGGGTGAGTAAAATCCCTGTTTGAAATAGTATCTGCACCTCTACCTTTTCATTATTATGAGGCACCCTATAATAAATTCCTACACATAACTTGCCTGTTCTGTTCTGCTCACATAGTTCCAGCCTTGTCACTGCCCACTTCAAGTAATTCATCTGATATAATGATCTTCAAATATGAAGCCGACAATAAACAAGCCATAAATGTTGGTCTGCGTTCGTCCGATTTCAACTGAAAAATCTATTTAGTTGATAATTGCATACGCCTTATTTATATGCACAAAATGTTTCTGCCGGTATACTGAACATATCATGCTGTGGCTGCTATTCCAACTAACTGTATTATAGTGTCACCTAGTGGTCACCTAGAACCACAACTGGAGAGCAGAAAACTAACTTATTTCTGTTAAGTAATGCAGTGTAGACATATAATTTCAAACAGTATTTGACAAAATAACAGTAAACCATCCAGGCAAGTACCAGTTATTATATTTTACATATGTAAACATTTATATGGCTAAAAACACTGATATCTGTTTTACAAATAGAAAAAAGAAGCTAGCTGTAAAGGTTGGAACTATGCTCTCATCTTCTAGAAGGAATGTTTGGTGTCGGTTAGGTGGCACAGGCTTTTCTCTATTGTATGAAAGAAGAAGGAAAGCCTTTTAGAATATAATCTCTTTTTTTGTAACCAGCTGGCAGATGGGTGGTGGGATGCCAAGTGCCCTTCATTATGAGGTGGTATCAGAGGGTCCCAGACTGAAGTCAATCCACAACACTCTAAGTAAGGGAGCAGGACCCAGTGACTGAGCAATAGTAGTAGCCCCCAATGTGGTGTGCACACAAGTAACCAGCTTAGATGGAGAATTGCTGGCAGAGTACTGTGAGGCTGGGAACAGTTCATTCAGACAAACAAGGTTGGAAGTATTGGGGACACAGAACTGTACTTACAGCCTGCCCTATGGTAGTCTGCTGTTCAGTGACAAAACTAGTTTGCGCACAGTGGTAGCATCCTGCCCACAATTCACCCCACCAGCACCCTACACCAGCATGTAGGAAAGCAGCTTGGGAATAGGAATTTCCATACAACTATACAGGAAGCAGAGGCCGTGGTCTAGGTCCTCCGCCCCCTGTCCCCCACTCTAGTGAACAACCATGGTCTGCTTCTACTCATCCAATTATGTGGCTTTAATTATCATCTGAATGCTGATGATATCCAAATATATTTATCCACCTCTTCATTAACAGCTGCAACAGAGGCTCAAATCTCTAACTGAATCTCAAATTGGATGAACCATCGCCACCTCAAACTCAACCTAACAAAAACTGAATTAATCATCTTTCCACCTAAGCCTGGTCCTACTCTCTATTTACTATCTCTATTGATGGCATTGATGTCACTTATTCTTACGGAATATTGCCAAAATCCATAACTTCCTTTCACCTGCTACGGCCAAGATGCTCATGCATGCTCTCATCCTATCCCGACTAGATTACTGTAACTGTACTGTAACTTATAAACTCCTCCTCATAACATTCAAAGTCCTGCACTACTCAGCACCTAACTACATCTCATCTCTTGTCTCTCTCTATATTCCTGGCTGAAACCTCCGCTCCTCTCAGAGCAACCCATTGGTTGCTGCCCCCACTACTACTGCTGTTTCCCGCGTCAAACCCTTCTTTCTTGTGACTCTTTAGATTTAGAATACCATTCCTGAATCTCTGAGAGAATCAATGATTTTAAAACAAAACACAAAGACTACCTCTGGGAGTACCTGGATAACACCTGAACTGGGAACTGGCACTTTCAGTATATGACACTGTAACCTACTACTAGTGATGGGCGAATTTGCGCCGTTTCGCTTCCGCGACAAATTTGCGAAATTCGCGAAACGGCGAAAAATTTGCGAAATCGCGCCGGCGTCTCGTTTTTGACGCCGGCTCCCGTTTTTTCGACGCCGGCGCCCGTTTTTGACGCCGGCGCCCGTTTTTTGCGCCGGCGTCCGTTTTTTCGAAAAAAAAATTTGACGCCGGCGAATTTTTGACGCGAATCGCGCAAATTCACCGCGAATTCGCGCCTGCCGAATAAATTTGCCCATCACTACCTACTACACTTTAATACCACCTCCAAATTGTGTCCATAAGTTACTTTCCCATTTAGACCCCAGGGGTAGGACCCTCCATCCTTTTGTCTCCTTGACACTGAGCACTTACTCTGTATTGTAATTATATTTTATATTTATGTGAATTGTATTTCTAATAATGCACTTATTATTACTTAATAATGAATGACCCCTTGTTTGTTACTACTAATTTATTGTTTTGCTGTACAGTGCTTTGCCCCCAAGGAGCACTATACAAATAAAAATATACATACATATTTACAGCAGTGCTGTTTTGTGAGCAAGACTGTACAGGCAAATATTAAACCAAAATTTGGCTGATTCATTTTAAGTGAAATTGCACATCATATCCAGTAATAATTCCCACACATTAAAAGATAAGTAAACCTTAAAAATAAGTGAATGTGAAACTGATGAGGGGGTTGTTCTTATAACTTTTGCAATTTACATTCATTATTTATTTTGATTCCAAGATATTAAGGGTTACATGTACTGTTATATGAATGAATTTTGTTACAACAGCGCCAACTGCTGCTCAGTTTCCCACTAGTCTGACCAACAAGTAGTCAAGGAAGTTGTCAGGAGAAAGAAAGAGGCTGCTCTGATGTTCTTCTGCTTAGGAAAAAAAAGTATAAACCTATAAATCTTTCCTAAGCAGAAGAACTTCAGAGCAGCCTCTTTCTTTCTCATGACAACTTCTTTGACTACTTGGTGGTCAGACTGGTGGGAAACTGACCAGCAGTTGGCGCATTGTCACCAAATTCATTCATTCATTCATACAACAGTACATGTATCTTGGAATCAAAAGAAAATAAATAATGAAGTAAATGGCAAAAGTTTTTAGAATAGCCCCCTCGTCAGTTTCACATTCACTTATTTTAAAGGTTTACTTATCCTTTAAACATAATCAATTGTGGCAATGCCTGCAAGCTTTTTAGGCTGCAGTGGGCATCCCAGATTCTCAACCACACGTTAGAACTGTGCTAGCACTATGCTTCTTGCTGGAACGTCTGCTTAAAGAGACAGTATATGCCTAAATACACCTCGGTTAAATATTAGACTTAAATGCATTTTGCCTATTCTTTTAATTTAAAAAAGTATGCATATTTGCTTGCCATTCTACAGCACTAATTTGAAAGTTGGGTATTTTTCAATAAACATTCTCCCCCTTCCTTGATTAACAAGGCAATTTATTTAGAGTTCTTTATCAAAAGTGAAAATCCTCACAAACATCACCTAAACATTAACACACCGTCACGTGTCAAGTCAGTTCTGTGCTTTGGTAGCGTTGTACAGATAGGCACTGGGCAATGGATGTGCATGCTACAGGGAATGTTTGGTGACTTGTAACTTCTGTGTTTATACACAAGTACATAAAGGGGCAAATTTACTTAATGGCGAAAATTCGCCAGCAACGGCTTCGCAGGCAGCACAACACTTCGCCAGATGAAAATTCGCTCGGCCAACACTAACAGGCAAAGTTGCGTCCAGGGCACCAAACGCTGGCGAAGTTCTTCTAGCATTAATTCGGCAAGCAGAGCGAAGTTGCGCTAGCGTTGGCTAATTTGCATACAGTGGGAAGTTAAAGTTGAATAGACTTAAATGTTGCAGCAAATTCATTACATTACACAAGCCCAGGGAAGCTTTATAAAATAAAATAGAGTTGTTATAATGCCCAACACATGAGCCCAGTGTATAGTTTATGTGCCATATGTTAGGAAATGTAGGGGGAAGCTGGTTACCCCAAAAAAATGTTTACGCTCTTTTGCAGCCTATCACCCTGAAAAAAGGAAAAGTCACCAGCGTTTTTTGGGACTTTGGGACATTTGAGAAAAAAGTTCAATTAAATTTTGAGTAAGTCCTATCTACTCTATTGCACTTTGCCTGGTCTGAGGTGGCGAAGGTCTGGCGCAAGAGGTAATGTTCAGTAAAATCTTAGTGAGTTTGCGCAGTTACGTCCCTTCACCAAATCGCAACTTCGCCTGGTAATTGAGTGCGAATGAGTGCCAGCGTCAGTCTCTTTCGCTAGCGAAGATATGACTGTGTGCGTTAGTAAATCGGCGAAGTTCCAAAATGACATCACGATGGTGAATTTTCGCCAGCGTTAGTCACTTCGCCCTTTAGTAAATTTGCCCCAAAATGTGAATCATCATATGTACCAGGAATATATGAGGGCAAGGATGAGCATGTGATGAGTGTTTAATAACTACAAAGATTACTAAGGGTCTGCAGTAAGCTCCATATTACCTTCCAACTGCAAACTGCGTGGTTATAACTCATAGCACAAGTGCATACTGCATTTTACCAGTAGGTGGTGCTGTGTCTACATTAGTAAATTCCCAGCATTACAGGCGCTTTTTTGTGTCACTATGAAGAGCATGGGTTGCACATCACTCTCTCCTTGCCTTGCTGTGCTTCAAAGGAAGGGGTCACACTCATTGACACAATAATCTAGGCGCCAGTGATGTTCTTAAATAAGGGGAAATTTTTTTTTCATATATCACACAATAAAGCTACACCATTCAGACTCATATGATACTCATGCTGGGGAATCAACTGCAACTTACTAGGCACACCAATGTGAACACTTCAGTCTGTATTCTGGAGGAGGGACACACCTGTGCTGCCCTGAGATGACATTTGTGATTCTACCCCCAACTGCTTACCTTTCCTTCACCAGATGGGTTCTGGTGGGTGAACACTACTAGAGAGAGCAGATATTTGCACTAGAAGTTCAGAATTGCCGCCCCTGGTAACTTGCAAGGCACTGCATTGCCTTATGGCCGGAACGCACCTGAATATGGACCAGTACTAGTGATGGGCGAATCTGACCCATTTGCTTAGCCAAAAATTCACAAAATGGTAAAAATCTGCCAAAAAGCATGGGCATCAATTTTTTTTTTGTGGCGTGATGCGGCACAACAATTTTTTCACCCGTCTATGGGTGCAATTTTTGCTGCAAAACTCCGCTCATCAATATGGACCACACTTCTTCCAACCTATGCTTACACAGACCACCTGCAGTGTTGTAACTACCATAAAGCAGACCCAGTGGTCATGGTGGAGACTGGGGTACAAGGAGCCTGGATCTCGGGTCTGCTGTATGGTAGTTCCCCATTCCAGTTTCTTCAAACTGCACTGGAGTGGAGCAGGAGGGAGTCGGTGGTCTGCTGGTGTGCACAGAGCCCCCCTTCAATTATTACTTGTGCAAAGAAGGAAAGCTGCTGACCACCTGTCTATCTATTGAACAGAAAACTAGTTAACAGTTACATAGTTAACTAAATCTACACAGGGAATTGAGCAAGTACTTTTCCTTCTAAGTAATGAATGAAAGTGGACTCATTTTACCAATGGCGTTGCATTTTATTGATACTTTAATGTGGGAACCATAGACATATATTCCAAAAACCATAGAGAGGTTCAGTCCTTCTTTCGTCTGGGTCAGCTTCAATAGAGGTCCCACTCCCACCTCCAGAGTATGCAATAACTAGAAAGGCTGAGAATGACATGTCAAACCATTTACTTTGCATATAATTTGTAACTACATTATTTCACACAATAAAGCATCCTTAATTTCCCAACTTGGTGAATAGCACTTTCGCCATAAGGATCGAGACCTTGATAAGGTCCAAAGTGGGTACGAAACATTTGATGCAGCATGAAGTAAAATAAAGACAAAGCACATTGAAACACAGATCTGGAGTGCTGCTTCTTCCTATTGATTATACATACACCTATTAACCACGCACCCAGGAAGCAAGGAGTAAGAGTGCGGACGCTTTTCGTTATATATATACTGTATAATAATAATTATTATTGAAACTTGTACAGAGGCAAATAGCCTCTGAACCCCAGCAAAAGCAACACTATCATAAAGCTATAAAGGGGTTGTTCACCATCCAACACTTTTTTTCAGTTCTGTTGATTTCAGATAGTTCACCAGGCATAAAGACTTTTTTTCAATTACTTTCTATTTTGTATTTGGATTGTTTTTCTAATATTAAAGGTTAAACTTCAATTTTTCACTTTATTGGGAAAGCAGCTTTGGGAGGGGAGTCTCCACCCCTCTAATCTGTTCTAAATTGATTCATTTAGTTGATACATTTCTTATCTTTGTCCCTGCTGAGCAGAATCCCTAAATTCCATTAAAGGCAGCTGTTAGAATTGATACAATAGTTATTAATATTCCATAGATGCGGTTGAGAAATGTATCAACTATTGGAGCAAATTGTAAAAGTTCAGAATCTGCACCTGAATTACTGAGCTGCCAGACTCAAACACCAGAGACAGGGACATTAAGCTTTAAACTTCAATTCTTGAAAAACGGTAAAAAGTTAAAATAGAAATTAATTGGAAAAACGTCTTAATTTCTTTCTGTGTTCAGTCTGAAAACAACTGAATTGAAATAATATTTGGAAGGTGAACAACCCCTTTAATGAAAATAGCCTCTGTAATAATCATACAGGGACTTGTTACATATGAACCACTTGATTGGCTGCAGGACTTGAGCCTTTAGATGGCCATAGACATGCCCTGTAGCATCAGCTTATATTACAGGCCAACCTCATTTTACACTCAATATTTTGAGATGAGCCCTAAACTGAGGTGCTCAACAGCTGTTCAGAGCCTACTGAGCATGTGAGTGTCACACTTTCCAAGATGGTGACCCCCTGTTACAAGTTTGAAGTCCTGGATCATTGCTGCTATTGAGAAGCTGAAACTTTAGGCTGGTGCAATAAGTTCATTATATAAAATATTACATTTTTAGCCATTTTAACATTTTTAGGGTTTAGCTCTCCTTTAACAGGTTAATATCTAAATGAGCTCTACTTAATTTTCTTTTATACGAGGTAGCTCAACTCCATTCTACCATCCCAGCTATACCATCCCCACCAACTTACATTTATGAGGGTTCTTGTTAAGCAAAATGCACAGCCCAGGGAACCACAGATACTATTCATTAAAATAAAAATAAATTGCTAACTTTGTGTCCATTGAACAGTATGGGTGTTCTGTCCTCACTATGTATTACCCAGATGCCGTGTGCAGTTTGACATGCAGCTAAACCTCCCCACACTCCAATAAAGAGACTGAGCGTGAGTCTGTAGATTTTACTGGAAGATTAACAGGTGAGAGAGAAAAGTGAAACTGTGATATAAATAACAGAAAATGCAATGAAAGTGTGGAATGATACTGCAATAAACACATATCAAACATTAACACAGAAAGGCAAATGCCATTGATTAAACAGCTGTAACATAACACATATGTTGGATTGATATGTGTATGCAGCAATGTCTCTGAGCTGCTGGTAACTGCAGAAGTGGCTTAACACAGGGTTACGTCCATTTGCTTTACCAGCGATGCTACCATAAGGGGAGAAAGGAAAACTGTGTGCTTCTTCCACACCATGAGCTACAAAATGGATTCTTAGCTCCAACAAGGCAATGTCCTGGATCACATGTTAGGAGAATGGTGGTTCAAAGGGGTCAGATGTGACAGTGAAAAATGGCTTTGCATAATACAGCAAACAACCAGCAGCGGGAATTCATCACAAGTGAGCAATGAAATAATAACATGATGACAACTTATGCTGGAGACATGACAGTGAAACCACGCCCTAAACTTTGTCTTCTACCAGCTAAAGCTTGAAACTGGAAGGTATCTAAAAGAACGATTTGCTTTGCTAAATTTCGGTTCCTTGGTGTAATAAAATGACAGAAGTGAAAGATCAAATTTAGAAACTCCCAGTAAAAAAGTTGTTTGCAAGAAGAAAACTTTCCAAAGCCTATCTGTTGTTCATCTGTATTTGAATGTTTCGATTACTAACACATCCTTAAACCATTATGGTCAGGGCCACCAAGCAATTCTGGACAAAAACACCAAAGTAGTTTGTATTGTATGCTGATGGCACAAATATTATCATGCAATCTATTTCCTCTTATTTTTCTGTGAAACATGTAACTATAGAAAGGGTAGACTTTACAGCTTGTTATGGAGCCTCAAACACAGATGGTTCAGTAGGTCCAAGGACTGTGGAGTTTCGCAGCTACAAAAATTAAGTATCTTTCCTCAAGAAGATACTTTATCAGTTTGCTGTGACCAAACCTGGGACCATCAAGGTAAGGAGACAAAAAAGATTGTGCATAATATTGCTAGCCTGGAAATATTTGGTACAGGACATCAGAAATTCCACTTATCCTTCTGTTCTTCTGTCCGGCATTGTGTAATAACAGTACCCAGTGGATTTGAATCAAGAGTACAGGAACCTTACACTAGCACAAGTCTTATCCAATACACTACATTGGCAACATTACAATACAAAGGCACCTAGACTTAAGTCTAATCTTATTTGGGTGAACAGAGTCAAGAGATTTTAGTCAGGCAAGTCTGAGTCAGGGCACACATCAAGAATCACAATGGGATCTAGGCAAGAATCAAAGTAGTCAGCAGACAAATGGGAGGTCTAGGTCCCAACTAGAGTTCAGAGATAACAGGAACACAGCTGGTATAGATTCTTGCTGGTGCTTTACAGGCGCAGATGACAATGTGCATTGATGCAATTTAGCACCTATATAAGCAAATGAGTTCTAGTATTATGGCACATAGGGGCGTATTTATTAAGATTGGAGACAAACATCACTAGTAATGTTGCAAATACCAATCAATCAGATCTTTGCTTTTGTTTTCTTACTTAAAGGTGACTGTGCAAATCTAATTTCTGAATGGTTGCTACGGGCAACATCACCTGTGATGTTTGTCTCCAGTGTTAATAAATTCACCCTAAGTTTACTTGTCTTTTTATATCCAATACAGGTGTAGGGACCCATAGGGTTAATGTGCCCCTATGTCTTTAAATCCCTACACTTCCTGATCACCCTAGTTGCTGGGCAGATGCCCATGTATCTTGTTGTAATTTACATATACCAGTTATTGGCTAAGAGGAGCTGTGACCACATCCTGTCACACTTTGGTATAGTGAGTGAGAAGGGGTGGATCTTCAGGCAAGACTGGCATGTAGTATAGGGACACAGCCTAATAGGGAATTAAGGCTAGTGAGTTCCCTGATCCGTGTGAGGATCCAGGTCACGGTGCTGAGATCCTGAGGGTGTATCTATCCAAGTGTGACGCTATCACCTCAGGGAGTTCCAATGTGCTGTCTCTGAGGGACATGTTGTAGCCATGTCATGATTATCTGCTGGGGCCTCTGTAGCTTGTAAGTACAAAACCTGTGGATCATTTGTCTCTGACAAATAAAAGTTTGTTCTGTTTGACTGCAAAAACCTACTGGCGCCCATTTCTTTATTGGTTTATGCACAGTAGCCTGTGGGAGTTGTAGTTGCACTACACCGCACCTTCATTTCTTCCACTTTGCGAAGGCCCTGCTATAAGTGTTAGAGTCCAGTGTAACCCATGCTCTAGTTTAGTAGCTGATAATTAACCCTGTTGGCCTGTAAAGCCCAAAAACATGTTACACAGGCTTCAACTTGGATTTTCTTTAATTTTTTTTATTTGCCTTTTTCTTCTGATTCTTTCAAGCTTTTAAATGGGGGTCACTCCATCTAAAAAAAACAAATGCTTTGTAAGGCTACAAATGTATTGTTATTACTACTTTTTATTACTCATCTTTCTATTCAGGTCCTATTTATTTTCCAGTCTTTTATTTAAATCAATGCATGTTTGTTAGGGCACTTTGGACTAGGGATGCACCGAATCCACTATTTTGGATTTGGCTGAACCCCCTCGAATAACGAACTGAATCAGAATCCTAATTTGCATATGCAAATTAGGGGTGGGAAGGGGAAAACATTTTTTACTTCCTTGTTTTGTGAAAAAAAGTCACAAGATTTCCCTCCCCGCCCCTAATTTGCATATGCAAATTAGGATAAGGATTCGGTTTGGCCAGGCAGAAGGATTCGTTAGATCCGAATCCTGCTGAAAATGGCAGAATCCTGGCCGAATCCTGGAAAGAATCCTGGATTCGGTGCATCCCTACTTTGGACCCTAGCAACCAGATAACTAAAATTTCAAACTGGAGAGCTGCTGAATAAATAGCTAAATAACTCTAAAAACACAAATAATAAAAAATGAAAACCAGTTATTAGACTGACCACATTTCCAGCATCTGATTCACATAGTCCCATTAACTATAAAACCTAGTACAAACCAAGTCAAACACAAAACAAAAACATCAATCAAAATACATGAATGACCTGTCCTCCTGGTCTTATTTTTAGTGCATACCTAAGAGATGCTTATTGGCGTCTGTATAATCTGTCTGCAATCCTTTTTAATGTAGCACTAATCTTTAGGTCCTCTAGGTCATGTTATTGAAACATTTATACATTACATATTACTCCTCGTTCAGTGTCAATGTCAGGAGATTATGCAAGCACATATTTGAGATACAGTAACAAACATCACTAAATAACATAAAGGCCATTTGCCCATAGATTCCCGAGAAAACTGCATTAGGGTCCATCCGCTGTAAATATTTATCATGCAACCAAAACGAAATATACATATTGATACCACAAAGGGGGACCAAAAAGACTATAAACAGGCATTCAGCATTCTGAAGACCATTTCACTAGTATAGAGTACAGCTCTGGCTCTGTGTATAAATGTAATAGAGTAGGCAAAAAACAGCTCAGTCTCAAATAATTTTAGGAATCTATAAGAGTTTTCTAGAAGTGAATAACATAGGAAGTGTATATTGCTTGAAGGGCCAAAGACAAAAGGCGCTCAACTCATTATCAATATATTAAGGACATTGAGACATTTTATGCATTTAGTTACAACAAATGCCTTACCCTTGAAACAAAACAGGTATTGTTTGTCCATATATCTAAACTGGCCTACTATGTGAAAGTCATCCCTGGTTTGGCCAGTCCTATACTCACTTTCAACCTTAATATATTAATAATGGATTGCGTGCAAAGGACCTTTGTATTTGTCTGTATTCATTTTTTGGTCACAGCCTTATTGCACCCCGCTTAAGGGTTTAAAGGAGAAGGAAAGCTACGGAGGCATTTTATTGCCAATAGATTAGCTGCAATAGTGCAAGCTAGAATGCTATATTTATTCTGTGAATATTTTACCATACCTGAGTAAAAAGCTCTAGAAACTCTCTGTTTGTTTAGAATAGGAGCTGCAGTATTAATGTGACATCACTTCCTGCCCGAGTCTCTCCCTGCTCTGGGCTCAGATTACAGTAGAGAAGGAAGGGGGGGAGGAGCAAACTAAGCATGCTCTTGCCCAGGGCAATGAGGTTTAAGCAGAAGGCAGGAAGTCTGATACAGAAGCCCATGTGTACACAATAGAAGGAAAGAAATGCTGTGTTTCTTTTGACAGGGGACTCAGAGCAGCATTACTTTGGGTGTTTACTGGTATATTTAGATGGACCTTTCTGATAAGGCTTACTTAGTTTTAACCTTTCCTTCTCCTTTAAAATGTTAGTGATGAACACAACTTTCCCTTTTTTTTTCTTAGAGGGCCGTCATGAGAAATCTTGTCTCCACTCCCTATGACCATAAGCAAGTAGTACCACATTGTTGATGCACTATTACATAGATGCTTAAGAAACCTGTATTGGTGATAAGAAAACAAAATTAAAAAAAATAAATGTATCTGCAAACCACCCCATAATGGGTAGACAATGGCTTCATATGAAAATGAAGTAGGTGAAAGATGAAGAGTGGAGTGAGGGGTTGATTACATGTTACAGAAAGTTTACTTAAACCAAAAATCATTTAAGTAATATATAGATGATGTAAAGAAACCTTGTTTACCCAATAGCTGTAATAGTAACAACATTTTCCCTAGATCAGCAATTGTTCTGTTTTTTTGAGCTAGAATTGGTTTACATTAAAATTCTTATGAGATAGAATCATTATACTAATAAATAATATATTTCAACTTGTGTTTACCTAATGGCTCCAACTCAATAAACACCAGCCATGGAAACATTGTTGGGCTTTCTGCTGTGAGGGTGAGGACTTCAGGTGATATAATGTCTCCTTTTTCAGTCTAAATCAGTATAGGGGACAGACTTGCTTATCGAAAGACTTCATGCTTCCAACAAATGTGCCGGAGCAGAGTTTTGAAAGTTTAGCTTTGTATAGGATTTTTATCCCAAAAAAACCCCCAAAATTACAAAACAGGAGTCCATTTACGATACTGTTTTTTATATAGTTTAAGAGACCACATTTCCACTGCAAGAAGAACAGGCTTAAATGAGAACTAGTGATAAAAAATCTGTCCTGTTTCACTTCGCCGAAAAATTTGCTAAACGCCGAAACATATGCGAAAAAAATTGTCAAAATAATTTTAACATGCAACAATTTTGACGCGAGCGACAAGTTTTATATACTCTTTTGTCCAAATGCATTAAAGTCAATTGCCCTCCGAATAATTGTGACGCTTGACAATTTAGATGCGTGAGAGTTGTTTTATCTCAGCTAATTTTTCCACAGCGAATTTTCGTGGCAGTTTCGCAAATACATTTGAGTCGGGGAAGTGCAGATATTCACCACAAATCCATGCCTGGCGAATAAATTTGCCCATCATTCGAACTAAAGTTTCAATTACTGGGGAGGTGGCAAATGTTAGGAACCCCAAATCATTGTAATAGCTTACCTGATACCCAGGGTTGATGCTTATGTTAGCAGAAAACTGCACCAGCCGGGGTATTTCTAAAAAAGTTAATTCTACATAATCTTCCTTTTTCTGTCTCTCTTTGTCAGGGCATGGACAGGCACATGCACACTAGAATGAAAATGCTGGCTTTTTATTTCTAATTTCTGCTTTCATTCTACCTGTCTGGGATGGATTGAAGCTGTAGAAGATGGAGATGAAGATAGTTTACAGAAATACCTGGTATTTAGCTAACAGAAGCACCGGCCCAGGGTATTAGATAATTGAGTATAATCACTGGGGCGATTTTAATTTAGTTTCCCTTTAAAGGTGGAGAAATGCTACGTGTCATAAGCTTTTGATGCATGATTTATACCGTATCATTGATTACAAAATGGAAGATTCCAGTAATAAGTCTATAGGTTTACGTGTAGCTTGTAGAAAATTATACCGTAAACCATCCCAGTAACAATTCTTATAGTGGGCCTTTAAAAAGTATTTTTTTTGGCTTTGAAACCAAAACAAGGACCTTGTATGCCTATCAAACAGTGAGAAAAGAAGAAGCAATTGAATTTAAGTAATGTCTTTAGTTGCTTGTCGTATCACGATTTTACACAATGCAGGTTCTGATTGTGCCCAATCTCCCTTCTGCTTACTTCATAATCTAAATGTATTTTGCTCTCCAGAAGCAGAATTCCAGAAGAATTTTACACTAGCATTCAACTTTTCCTCAGTTATTTTGTGAAGAATGAGAATGTACTTGATACTTGATACCTGGTTCCTTCCATCATGTGTTGCAGCATGAAATTAAAGGTTATTTCTTAAGATTATTGACTTGGGGGCCAAGCATCTTGGCATCTTTGCTGGTTTGTGTCAGTTACCGGACCTTGGACAAAGTGCCTCTTTCATTATATAGCTCATATACTGTATGGGTAATGTAATTATAGGTTCACAGATGGCATCAGGTCAACCAATAAAATGTTTGCTTTGAAACAGGTGTGACAGGTATGTAGAGCAGCTATCCTAGGGAACATCTAAAGCAGGGGTGTCCAAACTTTTTTCAGCAAGGGACATATGCGGTAAAATACTCAAACAACCGGGCCACTCACTCGAGGTGAAGTACGTATTGCCTCACCTGGGTCTAGAGTCCTAGAGTTAAAGTACATGTAAAGCATAATTTTGGTCTCAGCGCCTTACCCCCACCCGAACCGAATCAATTGCGCTCCCCAAATCACCTCCAGCGCCCTGCACCACCACTTCATTCCTGCCTGTATTGAGTCTTTCATCCAGCGGCCATTTTCTCTGCATTACTGGCACTGGCTTTCTTACTGCTCTAAATGTGAATGTGCGCATAGGCCCTCCCACCTGACCTCTCCATTCATGTGTGGCTGCTACTTTCATTGAACGCAGATTCCTCTCTACATGCGCTGATCATGTGCGGGCCATATTCTGGTATATTTTCGGAATTTGCCGCAGACATGGGCGTCCACAGAAAATTTTCCAAGGGGGGGGCAAGTAAGCTAGTATCAAAAAGGGTAGCATCCCACCCGCAACAGACAAATATATGTGTATGTGTGTGTCTGTATGTAAAAAAATACAATAGCCACAGTTCATACAAGAAGCTATTAACAAATATGCCCAAGATCACAGATATCTACAGTTCCTTTTTTCGTGCTAACCTTTTCATTTTCTCTATGAACATATTTTTCATTCTCTTTCTGTTCTCTCTGTCTTCTTCCTCCACCCACAACTTTCCAGTTCTGTTAATCTATTTTATCTTCCTTTCTTGATGTTTTCTTTTATACTTCATTTTTTTCTCCCTTTTCCTTGCATTGTGGGAGCTCCAAACCTAACAGCAGCTCCCCTTTTACTTCCCATCCCTGCTGGGCCTACTGGCAGTGTTTTAATGGAGACAGTGACAGGTAATGGACACAGTGGCAGAGCAGAGGTAGCCTGAGCCATCTCAGAGTCAGAGCCCATAGCAACCAAAATTCACCACAGCCCCAACTCTCAATAAAACGATACACCCTGTGCCAGGGACAGGTGTCACAGAGGTGGATCCGCAACTGACTGAGGGAGTAGGGACACACATGGAGCAGAAGCATTCAAGCAGATCACTAGTGTTTCCACACTGTTCTCCCCAACCACCGTGACAGGGGTGCTGGTGGAGACCGTGGTGCTGCCGTCTGACTCTCCTCGGATGCATTACCTTCTCCTTTGCTCTTGCGAAGAACTCCAGGGGACAGTTGCTTTCCCCATCTCAAAATCAACCCCGCCCCCAAACCAGGGGATCCAACCATCATCCAGCCTCAGATGCAGGAAGGGGGTAACTTCTGGGAGGCATCAGGCAGAAAGTATCGCACCGGCAGCACAATGCGTTTCGTAAGCACGGCAGTCAGAGTCAGACAGCAGCGCCATGGCCATGGGCCAATTAAAAATGGATTACGGGCCGCAGTTGGACACCCCTGATCTAAAGTTTTCTATCCACAGCAGTCAAAAGAGATATTGACACCTGAAATTAAACTGTTTTGATTTTTTTTAACTATATCATAACATTGTATAATTTTGCCATGAAAATACTTCCTGATGTTTTTACATTATGAGTAATTGTAGATGGAGTAAACAGCTTCAAAAGGTAGTGATTTCAAACTGCAAGTGCTTTCTTTATTTAGGAGTGTAGAACACAATTTTTTTTAAGGTTTAGTATGATATAGAGAGTACTATTCTGAGACAATTTGCAATTGGTTTTCATTTTCTATTATTTTTGTTTTTTGATTTATTAAGCTTTTTATTCAGCAGCTGTCCAGTTTGCAATTTCAGCAATGCGGTTGCTAGTGTCCAAATAACCCTAGTAACCATGCATTGATATAAATAACAGACTGGAATATGAATATTAGAGGGCCTCAATAGAAAGATAAGTAATAAAAAGTAGCAGTAACTATAAATTTATAGCCTAAAGCCGACTATACATGGGCCAATAAAAGCTGCCAACAGACCGAGTCAGCAGCTTATTGGCTGTGTGTGGGCCCTCTGACTGGCTTCCCCAATCAATATCAGCCCGCAAGTTGGCCAGATGTCGATCGGGCAGGGTTAAAAATCACCTGTATTGGCTGCATTATGATTCAATTGTTGGGCCCTAGGGCCCATGATCGGATCAGCCTGGTATCGCTCACCTAAATGTGGGCATATCAGGGAGATCGGCTCATTTGGCATAATCGAAAAATGAGTGGATCTATAGGTGTATGGCCACCTTTAAAGAGCATTTGTTTTAAGATGGAGTGACCCCCGCTTGAAAGTTGGAAACAGTCAAAAGAAGACGGCAAATAAATCAAAAACTAAAAATGAAGGACAATTGGAAAGTTGCTTAGAATTAACATAATAAAAGTTAACTTTTAAGTTGAACCACCCCTTTAATAAGCCTTCATTCAAGTGCTGATGGGTCTGACGTGTCTTTGTTAGGCGGTTAGAATGTAAGCTTTGCTGCACAGCAGACTGCTTCCCCAGCCGAGTGAAATCTCCATATACACATTATCCCCATGCTATCTTCCTGTGCCAAATGAGGACAATCTCTGGACTTTATCTCACTTGGCTAAGAGTCAAACCCTTCTCCATTTTTGTTTAAACTAAACGCACATTGATCTCAGTCTGTTGCAAATCTGCACAGCTGCACCCTGAACTTGTTTATCATGTGCAGAAGATCCTCACAGGAACCCTTATTTATACACAGAATGATAAAAGGCAAACAGACATCAGCTTGGAATCTAAAATGTACAGTTTTAGGACACTAGCTATGAAGTCTTTTTTTTTTCTTCTTCATTTTAACATATTATTCTTCCTCCTTTAGTTCACTTACAGGTAAAGTTCATTATTCTATGTGATTGTACCCGTCCTTGATGGGTGTTTCTGTACGGTGTTAATTGTACAAAATAAGTCAGACATAGCATCAGAGTTGTTGCTGTTAAGAGTTTTATTTTGCTACTTTTACAGCTAAAGTTTACACATTGCAATAATGCAGTTTTAGAAACAGCCCAAACCCTGTCTCCCGGCAGTTTATTATTAACACAAGCAGGACAAAGCATCATGTACATACGGTGGGGGGGGGGGGAATGAATGACCTTCCCAAAGATTAGTGACTCGCTTTAGGCTGTACCTTTAAAAAGAAGCTAGGGTCACACATTCATTAACCACTTTTTTTACCAGTGGGACTGCCAACCTTACCACGTTGTTTACCCCCCTGGCACCAGTCAGGTTAAAAAGGCACCAAAGACAGAAATATACATATTTACAAAACGTACAATTTAAACATTAAATCACATGTTCCTTCGACAGGGTGTCTGAGTTTTAAACATTCTGTAAACCTTCACTTCCAAGAGAAAAAAAAAAAAGCACAAAACAAAACCAAAAACATACAAATAGACTGTTGCGTTTAGACAAAATATCTTTTTCACGTACACTGGCGCAATACTTTAAAATATCTTGTAAGTGCTCTATCACAATAAAACAAATCTCAGATTGGTTTCCGCCCGCAGATACAATCTAAACGTTTGCTGTATTTCAGATTTTATAGCTTTTTTTTTCCATTTTTTTTTTACTCTTCATATTTATTTCTCTATTTATATAGATATTTACAACTCTGCCATATATATTCCTTTTTCCTTTGGTTAAAACTATAACAAAAGTTAAAGCCCTCTCTCTTAAAAAGCATACATAAGTAATTCTTTGTTCTGTTTACCGTAAAACTGAGTGCATATATTTTTCTATACCATAAAAATTAAATACTCTTTTTTTCTATTTCTCAGGGGGATGCAGAAAAGCCAGCGTCTAGAAAAATATTGAATTTAGGTGCCGGATAGTGCTGGTATTCATTCGCAGCCACGACCATAAGTCACAGCTGGAGCCAGGTCAGTGGGATATACATCACAAAGCTACCACTGAGCAGGTGACCCCAGTGTTCCTTATTGCTTACCTACATACAGGAACTAAGGCAGGGCATCGCAGTACAGTCAACGTCTGCTATAACAGCCAGAGAGTCTTGAAGCCATTCTTTGGTCCAAAACAAGGCTGAAGTAGATACAAATAGGAATATAATCTCAAAGCACCCTTGCTCCAGAGTACAGAATAGATCTAGCACCTGGTAATGTTGAGTTTTTCTTTTCATATTTTCTTTTCAAAGTGCATTAAGATTTGCATACAACCTAGCTAGCGTTGCAGTCTCCCTGTATATACAAACTGGATTCCTGGCTGCGCTTCTCAGAGAATTTAGTGCTTGTGTAAAGTTAAAAAGGTGCTTAATCTAGAGATTCCTTACATATAACCAGCTGTGGTATCCATAGCAAGAGTAAGCCGACCCTCTAAAAGGACAACCTAAACCGTCAGGCTTTCCCAGCTGCCAATACAAGAGGCCATTTAACCCTGTGAGGATCAGAGTTCATTCTGAATGATCACAAGAGCCAATCTTAAGTGCTTGTTTTCCTGGGTCTCTCAAGAGACCAACAATTATTATTAAGTTGGGGTCACATAATTATGGTCACATGGATCCCTGCTGAAAACCAGTCCTAGAAATGCTGTCATTTTCCAGTAGTATTTGGCGCTTTTTTTTTTGTTTGCTTTTTTTCCACCCACTTAGTACCAAATAATAGTTGATTTCAAAACACCATTTCTCGTAATGAGAGTTAAGCAGCCAATAAAGCCACTCAAAAGTAGCACAGTCATCTACCACAAATAAAGCAATTCAGTTTAAGTTTAAGCATAAAGCTGCACTCTGCAGGGCAAAAATGTCAGTCTGAGCAATTTCAGTTATACCATAAAGCAACAAGGGTTAATTTCAACGGCCTTCAGAGTAACGGTCAGATGATTTATATAGATAAATATACTGTTTTACTAACAATGCGGTTGCTATATTGAATGCTCTTTCCCACCCTGCCTTGGAGTGCCAATACATTGCTGGCTTCCATTAAAGTACACCCTGTTCGTTACCACTGATTCTTTGTCTAAGTGAGACATACAATGTGGAAACAAATGAAAGTGTATGGTCACTTCACCACACAGATTAAAAAATATATATATATATATTTATATTGATGTATTTACATTGAAGAGCGCACATTTCACATGACCAGGACAAAAATAATAAAATAGTTAAACCCGTTTCGTTTGAACCCATCTGCACAAAGATCAAAATAGAGGCACTCCACGATTGATCGGAGGGATGAGAGAACTCAACAAGATTTTGGGTTGTCAGAAGGTAAGTCGGATGAGGATACGCGGTACTGGACTTTTGTGTTGGTGATAGCTCCGTGTTTCTGACGCAAGTGAAGTCTTAGCTGGCTCTTGTGTCGGAAATGTAGATTGCATTTCTCACACTGCCGGAAGAAGGGGACAAAAGGTTAGAGATAAGGAATCCTCCCAAAGATATGTATAAAGTGCATTTATTCTTTTTTTGTAAACAAATGTGCCTTTTTATAAAGCCATCTGAACATCCAAGAACAGTAGGAATCGACCAGTATGAATAGAGTCTTCCAGGAAATGCACTGGTAGATCAATAACAATTAGAGCCTCTTGTTTTCTAAATGGACTTTTTAAAATCTGAAGGTTGAACTCATTCAATTTAGAATCCTTTCCATAAGCAGAATTAGAGTTACATGCCCACTAATCTGTTTCATATCTCTGAGAAAAAAACCAACCACAACTCCATTCAGCTTTTCCCTGTCATCTATTGCTTAGAGAATGGTAAGCTAACCAGCAACCCTGAACTATTCAAACCTATTTTTCCTTCAAATACAGGTATGGGACCAGTTATCCAGAATGCTTGGGACCTGGGGTTTTTCAGATAATGGATCTTTTTATAATTTGTATCTTCATACCTTAAGTCTACTAGAAAATCATTGAAACGTTAATGAAAACCAATAGGCTGGTTTTGCTATCAATAAGGATTAATTATATCTTAGTTTGGATCAAGTGCAAGGTAAAGTTTTATTATTTCAGAGAAAAGGGGACATTATTAAAAATGTGGATTATTTGGATAAAATGGAGCCTATGGGAGATGGCCTTTCTGTAATTTTCAAACTCTCTGGATAATGGCTTTCCGGATAATGGATCCCATAACTGTTGTATTAAAGTGAAAGTATTTTCTATTGAAAGCTATTTGAGGATGAGCACTAATGAAACTAAATCATGAATGATTTGAGGTTTGCCTATGTAGTTCAGACTTGTATAGGGCTTTTCATAGTTGTCTTACATGGTAGGGTTTCTCTCCAGTGTGGATCCGCAGGTGACTCTTTAACGTTTGCAAGTGGCGGAATCTTGTGCCGCATATCTCACAAGGATATGGTTTCTCTCCCGTGTGAATGAGAACGTGAGCACGGAGATGGGCAACCTGTAATAAAATACACTGTTATAGAGAAACCAACCAAATCCTCTGCTTCCTTTATAGTTACAATAAGTAGGACTAATTCCAGTCAGGCGTCTCAGATACAGACCTGCACAAACCTTGCCCCGCAGGTCTCACATTTGTAAGGCTTCTCCCCAGAGTGTATCCGTGTATGAGTTTTCAGGTTTGCAGGTCGGTTGAACTGGGCCCCACAGATACTGCAGCGGTATGGTTTTTCTCCTGTTTCAGAAGAACAGGGAAAAAAAAAAAAGTAAAAGTACTGCAAACAAAACAAGATTAGCAAAATGCCCATGTTAACAACTTTGACATGCTGGTTTGCAGTTTCTCTGAACGTGCTTATAAGCCTACCACTCCACTGATCAAGCAGATGGTACAGAAATGTTCAGCCTCTGAAAATCCTATTGAAAAGCTGAGTTTGCCAAAGTCTTAAACTGTAAGTCAGTGCTTAGCAAAGCATGGAAAAAGGTCATCCCTACTGTGGACACAAGCACTGGCAGAAGGACACCAGTCTGAAACGCCAAAGTGATCCTCTCTGATTGGTGTGTGTCACTGCCTGTATCAGCCATAGGCATTCAATTTCTCATGATTATTTAGGGAATTCTACCCATTGCAGTTCTTAGCTGGAGTAGAATATGCTGCCTTGGGTTTAAGGAAAGCAGCTACTAAGAAAAAGTGGGGGGAAATATATCATGAAAAAAAACAAACTATAATAACTAAAGGATAACCACTTATAATTAAGTCAACTAGAACTGAAAATGAATCAGGATAACTGGAGTCATAATAAATCTGGCACCCACCGGTGTGAACAGTTTTGTGGCTGGCAAGGTTCCCTTTGTATCGGAAGGAGGCCTGACATCGGTCACACTTATACGGCTTGTCACTGTGCACTTGCAGCATGTGTCTTTTTAGGGAACCTTCCTCAGAGAAGCGAGAGTCACATTCATTGCAAAAGAAAGTACCATTTTCTGTGGAGAGAAGTGGCAGAAATGAAACCAAATGCAAATTGACCTGACATTGTCCATGGTGCTTTGGGTTTACAAATTGGTGCTCATTCACTGGAGCCTTAACTGGGATTAATAAATCAATTGGACACTTGTATAATAGAAGGAAACAAAAGTACAATTAAAAAGTATTTTGATTTCCTTTTTAAAGAGTGGTGAAGAAGTTTGGCTACACTTGTTAAGCAATGTGCAGTGTGTGGTTTAGTGTAGTGCAGCAGAATGAGTTTCTTTTTAATGATTAGTAGTAGCGATACTCATCTGCTATCAGCTATTCTTTGCCCAGATGTGCTGACTGTGAAAATGTATAATATAGCCATGTATGTTAATTCTGTCTGGCACTGTGATGAGTACCAAGAACAAGATATCTAGTAAAACGTAATTGCAATGTACAGGTTGCTGATGAAGCTACTTTTAATGTCGGTTGAGGCAGATAAGAACTTTGGACTTTATCTCTTTCCCCACTTTGTCTACAATCTTATAAGATATTAAAAGAAAAAAACAAAATCACACACACACAACTTACCGCAGCTGGAGTCAGAATATTCTGACTGTGTCTCAGTAATTTCTTCTCCAAAGTTGGAGCCAGGGGTGTGAGGGCACAGTTCAGGAGGGGACTGTGAGGAAAACAAGTTGAACTTGGATGCATGAACATAGAGAGGCGAATGGCCCTCGCTGCTTTGTGGGGATCCTTCTAGGGACCTAGAAATTAAAATGTTGTAAAGCAATAAATGAGTAAGCAGTAAACATAAATAACTCTTGCATTAAAGGTCTAACTAGGAATTTGCTAATGAGGTCACCAACTGTCAACGTTAACCCATTCGAGATATGCAACGGATTACAGCATTCGTCAACAATTTCCTACAAATAGGCCTTATGGCTTGAACAGTAGAGACTGATCATGTGTGCTAGTTATCAGGGTTCTTTTAGCTGCTCTTACTGGTGCTTAAGTGGTGGTATATTTTGCATGAAGGGGTCATCTTAGCAGAGTCCTGATGTAAGTACCCCCCTCAAACTAAGTCAGACTTCTGCTAAGCCGACCTACCCCATGCAAAATATATACACCAGCCAGCCACCTGCTAATACCTGTCAAAATAAGAAAATGGGGTGGATTGTTAGTACATAAAAAAAAAATTAATCTAAGAGCCCTAAAGACACAAGTGTTATGGATGAAGTTAGTGTCAAAGAAATCTGTTGCCAGATATTTATATGCATGAATATTTATACAAATCAAGGTCTAGGATAGAAATATCTGGTTTGCTACATTTTGTCACTAGAAAAGAGGTCAAACTCAACTACCTGTTGACAAGGTTGTTCAGTTTGCTAGCTTGGGGTATCAAAGCATCTTCTGTGCTTCCATTCATCTTAGCAGAGGCCTGATCATCCACACTTTCGGACTTCACTGGATGTTGGTATGACGATAGAGAAGTATAAGAAGTCGGTGAAAGATTATCAATGTCACTTTGCTTGGTGCAACTCTCTTTATCCCTCTGGTTTAGAGAACTAAGCAACTTGTATTTTTTCCAGTTACAGGCTTTTGGGTCTGTAGAGTTCTTAGATACTGGAGAACTAGATCCTTGGGATATTCTAGCATTTTTACTGCTGCTGGACTCCGTGGGAGAGTTGGGTTGACAGTCTGATTTCTGTGGACTCTGTGGACTAACAAGACCCTTTCGATTGGCAGGAGAGTTGGTCGGTTTAAAGTGCTGGCTTATTTCATCCTCTGAGGATGTTCTCTCCTCTTCTTTTGCAGTTTTCTCACATGTGAAAAAAGCACTACTTCGGAATGAGGGAACAGCAGACCTTGAGCCTATAACCATGTTGTAGTGTGTTTCACTTCTGGGCTCTTCCATTGAAACATCCTTTTGGGAATAAATGTTGGTGTGACACATGTTGAAAGACATATCTGACATGGCTTTTCTGTAATCGCCTAGCACAGTCCTTGAGTTTTCTCCAGGTAACACATTATCCTTTTGATTTCTGCTTGCTTTCTGCATCTGGGACATCTGCATATCTTTAACTTCATCCTCTGGAAATAGGAACCCAGGTACAGGCATATGCCCATAAAGGGGATAGGAGGATGTGGAACTACTGTAAAGGCTGGAAAGGTAGGACCTCCCATCACACATGGTTCCACTGCGAAGAGGTATGGTATTTTCAGACATCTCACAGTTTCTGTAGGACATAACATCTTGTGGTAACATTGCTCTCCCAGGTAAAAATTCATCTCTTGGTGGCTTCATGGCAACAATATCCTCACTGTAGATTAAATACATCATACAAGGTTATATAAAATAATTTAATGGCAATATGTTCAGCAGTAATAAGTGCACACGGCATACTATTGATAGAGCCAGGCTACATGTGTTTCAAATGTGCTCCCTCTTCACATTATGCATCACTGGGAATTAACATTAAACTGGCATACAAGAGCAAACAGTGTACTGTAATGAAGCATAATCACCTTGATTTGAGAAACCTCTGGCAGGTGTCCACAACATGCTCCATCTGCAGGTACAGTGCAGTACTCATAACAGCCATAATACTGCTATCCCTCAAGTTAAGTCGAGATGTATACATGAAATCAAGAAGAACTCTGAAGCCCTCTGCACTGATGTCTGGGTCCAGATTAATGATGTTCAAATTACACTTCATCGGGTCAGTGAAGATTGCGTAGAACAGGCCACTGCAAAAGGAAATCATCAGTAAGTCCACATACCTCAGCGAAAAGAGAATAACCGAGATTTCCAGAACACAAAATAATAATGTTAGGTCTAGAGTCAAGCTCCCCCTTTAATGCTTAGCTACAGCTCCTTTGCACAGTTTGCTATATGCTTCTCGAAACCATCTTTTGCTATCCATGCAAAATACTGTACTACTTTTATATCAACCTTTTCTCATCTCTTCCACCTGATCGACCTATTTTTCATGTCTCTTCCCTCTTATATTCTACAATTACCTTTTTCTGTAACGATATGCTGACAGGGGTTAAGACCTTAATGTCCTGCATGCATATCAATAGTGGAGAGATGGTGCTAAAGTGATGCTAAAGTAAATTACCTGCAGGCCATGAGGACTGTTTTGTGAGCTCGAAAATGCTCTCTGTTAACAACGATGATGACGTCAGTCAGGATATCTCTGCTTCGAAGACGATTGAGGTTCAGGAGAACATCGTTTGCATGTCGAGTGAACTGGATGCAGCTGTCAGTTTGAGTTTGAGATGCCATAGTGCCCTGGTTTCTAGAAAAAGCAAATCACAGGGAACATTAGAACTGCTCTAGAAGTAACCTATTTGTGCCCCAGTTAGAAGTACATGCTGCGGCTTTATAAATAGGTGTTAACAATAATTCCTCTGACAACAGGTTTTAATATGAAAGTTCCAACTTCCCCTTTTAGCAGTGTATCTATAGGCTATGGAAGTTGACAGTTAGCAGGTGTGTCACAGAATCATATACAGTGTCTGCCTCTCCAGCAGTTTGCTGAACAACAAAGTTTTACAAGAAAAGTGCTGCTGCTTGGATGGTCGGAGTGACTGTTAGAGAGCCACGCATTGAAGATGAATGGATCAAACGCTCATTAAGGTGCACAAAAATAACAGAAACACTAACCTGGAATTTCTGTTCACAATCCAAATCCCTATTTGACAGCTAAAAAAATAAGAAAAGGACAACAGTAAGTGGAGAGTTCCGCAATTCAGCACAAACAACAAACTTGTCCACATTCAGGTAACACTGCTTCCATCAGCATCAATGGTGCCTACAAGCATTGCTGGCACAGGAGAATGGCACACGTTATATTAGTGATGGAAGAGAATCACGGCACAAAAAACAGCACAGATTGCTACACTTTACTTCCCGTTATGGCGAGTGGCAATCAACAGGTTTGCGGATGTGTTTGTGCCATATCGAAGCATTAAACATAAATGGAAGAAATCTGCCACAACGTAATATTTAGGGTGTTAACGAATCCCTTTTGGCATACAGCAATTGGTTTCTTGGAGATATTGTGGATTAAATGTCCATGCACCATGTATTTGATCCTTTCCAATAAAATGGCTTTAGGTCCAATATAGGGAAGTCCAGGGAAAATGGGAATTTTGTACTGCAGTGGCTGCAGACTCCAAGCTGGTCAACATAGTTAGATATTGTTACTCAGTTTACCTTTCTCCACTTTTCAGTTTTTGAAATGACTCACTTCCCCTATTGTATGGTATTGTCTAAGCTTTCCCAGTGTATGGACACTAACCCGCTAAGTGAGCACAGTTTCATGCTCATAACAGAAATGCAAGTATATCAAAGGACTGCTGAAGCCCAATCATCTTTTCCATGGAAGGTGTGCATACGAAACCCAGAACTCAAAGTCTATGATAAACAGCATTTCTAGCAGTCTGCACCCCTCCAAATGGGACTAAACTGCAGCTCAGGAACTGATCCACAGACAAAGATGTCGAGGGGTGCTGGAAGCTGCAACTTAACCACATGTTACCCATTCCTGTGGGTTTGTATTCCTGCCTACAGCATCAAGAATTTGAGGAAGACGAAATGATCAAAACCCCATAACCAGAGTGACATTTTTTCTTCTAGAATTAAAAAAAAAATCAAGTTGAACTAACTTTTTTTTCTGCAGCTACAGAAGCAATTACACCAAATGTATGTGGAAAAAGAGCAGACCCCAACAAATCACTCCTTGCCTTGGGACTTTCTATCTGAACTTTAACCCTCTGAGCACGAGTAGCAGTTACTTGAGACCACTTGCCTGCATGCAGCTGAAAGCACAACACATTCTCCATAGGATGCTCTGTTCTCTCTGCTCCTCATGCAGACATGTAACCTTTGTGCATTCCCTGCCCTGTGTTTAGATTACAAATCACCTGTTCCCATAAGCGGTCTAGTTACAAAAAAAAAAAAAAAATACAAATGGAAGGGGAGGTGAATATTGCAGCAACTCTGTCCTGGAAAATATTTGACTCGGTCTGGGGATATTTCACCCAATAACCTCCAGCAATTTTAGCATTCCTAGAAGGCCAGCTTAGGACAGGGGCCTGCATTAAAGAGCCTTGTATCTCTTCAGATCCCCAAAGGCAAAAGTGTTTTTTCAGTTTTTTCACTGAATTATTTTTTAACTGTACATACATTTGTGCTGTTTGTGCAAATTATCTAATTCAAATTAGAAAGTACCAAATTGCATCTCAGATAAAGTACCTTTCATAGCTTGGGAAGAGCCATAAGCCAAAAACACTTGAATGATTAAATACCCTCATTATGCGGTCTCCGTTACTTTTAGTAACAATTAATTTGCTTTCAAGTCAGGGTCCACAACTAACCCATGATTTAAACCATTCACTCCACTCTGAAAGTCCCCTGGTGTAACAGAAAAGCCCACTTTATTAATATTAAAAGTCAGAGGGAGATTTGCATTTTGCCTGAAGAAGGGGCCTTGGTGCGCAGATTGCAATGTATTTTTATTGTTAGCTAAAATAGGTGCTACTTCTACAATAGTTTTGTATTTGTTTGTTTTTTTATTTGTTATTGTAGCACAAAAGAGAAATGGTACAGCATTTATAAAGTACAGGTATGGTATCTGTTATCTGGAAAATTAGCGAGATGCTCTCGCACACCCTGGCCTTCAATCAAAGATAATCCCTGGTGCACAGCAATGGCGGAATCGGCGTCCCAGCTTGAAATGACGGATCCAAAGAAAATTCACTGGCACAAAGGTACAGCTAGCAGGGTAAACCCTTGCTAATTTATTAAATGGTTTGCAGCATGCGCAAACCATTTAATAAATTAGCAAGGGTTTACCCTGCTAGCTGTACCTGTGTGCCAGTGAATTTTCTTTGGATCTGTTATCTGGAAACCCGCTATCCAGACCACTTTGAATTACTGGAAGGCCATCTCCCATAGACTGCATTTTAATAAATAATTCTCATTTTTAAAAAGGATTCCCTTTTTCTCTATAAAAATAAAACTGTATTTGTACTTAATCCAAACCAAGATATAATTAATCCTTAATGGGGACAAAACAATCCTATTGGGTTAATGTTTAAATTATTTTCTTTAGTAGACTTACGGTATGGAGATCCAAATTATAGAAAGATCCCTTATCCAGAAAACCCTAGGCCCCAAGCATTCTAGATAACAGGTCCCATACCAGTATATGCATAGCTTTGATATGCTTGGGTTGCATAGTGAGTTTTAGAAGGAAGTTAGCCTCTAGGTGGTGCTAAAATGACAGTACAATACATAATGCCTGGAATATTTTAATAAACAGTGGTAAACACTGTTTAATGTAGTGGGATGCTAGGAGTTTAACCCACTTGCCAGATTAAATTAAATATATAAAAAAAATGCAAGAATGTTATCAGGTTATTTAACTGGTGCATATAAATTCCAAGACACAATAAAATGTAGGCGACGTAGATGTGTCATCATCACACAACCCTATCAGTGACCGAGCAGGAAAGGCTTCTGGCTTTGCTTTGAGTGGGAAGTGTCAAGTCAAAAAAAAAAAAAAAAGTGTGAGTTTTGTTATGAGAACTTGAGAGCTGCAATAACATGCACATGAAAAGAAATCGTGTACAAAAGCCATTAGATTCCTGGGGCGAGGGGAGACCCATACAACAGTGCTACTACGTGCTTGGCACATACCCTCTGTCAGACTATACTCTACTTGGCACTCTATGGGCAAAGGAAAAGAGCACAGCTTGTTTTAAGTCTCCAGTTTCGATTTTTAGTGGAGAATTAAGTTGAAGTACACTGAAGTCAATTATTTAAGCACTCACCCCCTCCTGGGACTTGTGACTTTTCAGTGAGACGGCCCTGCAATGTTACTCATTCTTTATTTAACCAACACCTTGTAACAGTATCACACAAGGAATCCAGCTTCCAGCCGGGACATTGTAGCATTTTGCAAGAATGGCCTGAAAGGGATCATTATACCACTAAGTAGCCATACATAGGTAAATAATAGATTTAGCAAAGCCATGCCTATGCCAAGACACTGTGCCCGGCACTTTATAAATGGGTTTCTCAGGAACTATTCATGGATACTCAAAGAGGAAGCAAGAAATGATGAAAAGATCAACCAGGTTAATGCAGGCGGAAGACATATTTTATCACGCTTAAATATTGCTGTGAATTATGCAGCGTTGTATATGAACATGAGGTCACTGCCCACAGAGCTTGCTATCTGACTGTCTATCTGCTTGAAAGACATTTACATAACAGATTATTTGAAAAATCGGGTCAATTCTAATAGATAGAGTTTCCTGGGTTGGACCTATTGTAAACCGATTGCATTTAACTAAATGCAGCCCTTCTAGCTGGTTCTTCTGGCAGGTGCCCAGTTTTCACATATTTTTAATGTACTTTTAGAAGCTCCACTATATGTAATGCAACTGGCACCCAGTCTGCCCTAGTGGTCACCAGGTGATGCTACAGGTCTGTGTGGTTTTAGTTTAGGACAGGGGTCCCCAACCACCGGTCCGTGGACCAGTGGTGGGCAGCGCCGAACTGGGCCCCCTCTGGTTCCAACTGTAGGCTATAAAAGATGTAAAAACAATGACGAACCATTGCCATGACAACAGCTGTGCGACACCCTGGAAGCTTCCTACAGATTGCGATAAGGACCAAAATACTGTTTGGACAGTTTTTTGGTAAGCCTGAAATGCACCCACGCATCTATACCATTCCCCCCGGTCCTCATAAAATTGTCTTGCTTGAAACTGCCCGGTGGTGCCAAAAAGGTTGGGGACCACTGGTTTAGGAAACATTACCCAAAATAGACAGAACTGTCATCTCTTAGGGGCTGCTCATCTGAATTTATACATTGGAGGCAATTATTGTTACCACAAACTGCAGCAATGCATACAAAAGCTTGGACTCCAAACTTGGAATTTCAGTGCAAAGTAATCAGTTAGACCCAATAAAATATTTTCCGATACAATGTACCGGCCGATATGAACATGGGGGAAACATATATCCAACAGATGGAAAACTAGATTGGTTTGTACAGTAATTATGTTCTCCTTCCCCTGCACTACAGAATATAACCTATACTTGCCCTGGATCAACCTAATTATAAATTGGCAATGACCACTCTATTGTACAGCATTCTGCAATCAGTTGGCACTTTATAAATATGTGTTAAGAATAAATTTACTTTGCTATAGTAAACTAATACCATAAAAGCAGAGTTTGAGATCAAAGGCAACAGTTCATTAAGGTGCTATTAATGTAGAGCAATCCCTCCAGTGCACAACTATAAACCTTTAATTTGGCATTCCAGACGGCCTGTCACCAGTTTACAAACTTCAGAATATACCTGAAGCTGAATTATTCTCCATAAGAGATATGCAAGGCCCTAGACTTAGTGCATTGTAATTTAAGAAAAGCTAACAAGGAGGGGTAACAGCTATTTTCAGACTGTCACAGTGATCATGTTTAGGCAGACATTGTTTCTTAAAGTTTATGTGCATTCTTTTCTAGTGACTAAGACTTCAGCGGTTTTTTTGCATTGTAATGATCTGTTTAGCCACTGGATGGCAGTAGAAATATTGAGAGATTTTTAGCTGGCTGAGAACTTTGGGCAAAAATAGTTGTTTTGGATAAACAGGCACAGTTGTTCTAATGTTTTGCAGTTTCTCTCTTAAGAAGTGAAAAATAATATTTTATGAGTTTTGAATCCTGACGTGATTTTTTTTTTCCACCAACTTCTCCTGGCTCCGAGACGTTGGTCATGAAATAACAGTGTGCAAGTTTAAAGCATCTAATGCTGGCAGGGAAAAGCCTTGGAATGCATTACTTAGTGGCAGCAAAGTCAGACACCTCCTTTATATAACAAGCAAAAGCAATACCACGTATATGTGTGCCAGCTACATTTCTGTTCCCCAGTGATGACACCAGAACACGGGAACGGAGGATGTTTCTATAACAGGACATGAAATCTATATTTTTTTGTGTATGCGGCTTGTGCCACCCAATCTGCAAGCCAACTATGTTCACTGAGATGCCTTCTTGTACACAAAGTCATGCTTATATGAGGATTATTTACCATGGCTTTCAGTAAAAGTCAGGTATCCTCTCCCTCCTAAACATGCAGTGTGTCCTCAAGCACAGAAAGTGCTCTGTTTCTATTGATAAGCAATGTGATGTAGCTGGCACTCAGCCGTCTTCGCTATTAGCACCCTTTGTAGTGCACCCATTTGTTCAGCTATTCTCTATTTTCTTTAATTTGAGAAAAATCAGGGACAATTATGTGTCTCTTTAATAACTGACCCCCCCCCCCCCGGCAGTTGGTGAATTTTGTCAGCCCATTACTCTCACTTTCTAAGCCCACACCTGGGTCCCTCCTGGCACAAAACAACATCTCTGTATAGAAGAAGGTGAAAAACATAAAACACATGTCAGCCCTTCAGAGAGAGGCTTCCACTAGGCAGATTAACCCCTCGCTGATGAGAATGACGGGCCACATCTGGTTTGTGTTTTTGCCACATGCACGAAACATAAGGAGAGGATGAGAAATAGAATCTTGCTATCTAGAAGCCAGCACAGGGGAATGTAAAACCATTGCTCAGACCAAGCTCAGCCAAAGGGGAAAGGGACAAGGCTGTTCTGAGCATTAACACATTCTGCCGCAGAATTCCTGTAAACAGGGAGTCTGAGTGTTTGGAGCATGAAGTTGTCGGGAGAAAATCATAAAAGCCACAAATGCAAAACAACGACTGTATCTCTAAATTTAGAAATTCCAAATCGCTGGGGATTTATTAAAAAGACGTCATTTTAGGCCTCACCTCTAGGGGTCAGCACAGCACCAGATGCAAAAGTAAGACATCCGATGTTATTTACCAAAGTAAATGGGCTGGAATCTCACACAAGAATGAATATCAAATATCTGCAAGTTACAGTAAAGCTGGCCATAGATGTTAAGATTTTAAAAAGATCCAATCGTTATCGTGAGACCACGATTATCTCTAAATGTTCGTTTAAATGTACGATGTGTCCATCAACTAAAAAGACCATTTCAGGCGATATTGCCAGCAAAACTGAAGAGTAGCTGCCTGCTTGGCCCTGCAAACATAGACAGATTGCACTGGGACCGATACAGATTTTTAAACCTGGCCGATCAATTTTCGACAGGTGTTGGACGAAAAATTGTAAGATGTACGATCGTTTGATTCCCACTAACCGCACGATAATTTGCAATTGTCCGTTCACCAAAGAAGAATCGTCGTGTCTATGGGGATCTTAACTTGTGTTTTGAGCAGATCACATTCCCCCAAGGTAATATTAGTCAAGAACTAACAGGGATGCCCCCCAATAAGGATCCATTGCTCCTTTAACATGCAACATTATAAGTCATGTTGGATCAGCAGCACTTGAACCAGTACTTTTAATGCCATGGGCTATGCTGGCAGTGAGAAGACTGGGCTGCACAGCTGCATAGTGACCTTGTGCACATGCACAACTGTGGGTGCACTGGCCCCTTATCTGAATTAACACCCTAGAAGTGGTAACCCATTATAGAGAAGGGTTAACTAAAGCAACGTCCCAGATTATTTTGGGGAGAAGGATTTGCCCATAATTGTCATTCCCAACTGGCAGTTTAAGGGATTTGCAGATCATCTGCAACTGGAGGCACTTGGGTCAAGTCCCTGCCCTAAAAGGACGTTCATTTAGGAATTTGGGTCAGACCCCACCTACAGAGAGACCCTCAGCCTGCTGGGAAGCGGTGTTTTTTTGATAGCTCCAGGAATAGCGTGTGGCCCAGGGCCAACTGCACTTCTCTCTGGGATGCTGATTTACTAGGCTCACTGCCTGTGCCAAGTTCCCTCATAGTAAACACTGAGCAAACACAAGAAGCCACTCTCCCAGGGGCTAATGTGCCTTCTACACTTGGGTAGGGACATTGCATGGGCTATGGGTACAATTGCTTAGACACCCTGTATCACAGCAGCCAGGACAGAAAGGGCTTGTGCAGACAGACATCAGTACAGAGCTGGCAAATCGCTTTGATCGGCGGAGATTGGGAGCAGCAGCAGCGATCTGGAAGCTGGAGCCACAAGCGCGCACCTGACAGCAGCATCATCCCTCCACACACACACATATATATATATATATACACACACACACACACACACGTCACAATAAACTTATTGCTACTCCGCACATCAACTGCAACTGTCTGTAACACACAGTAGATCAGGCACACACTTAGGGGACCCCTAAACATTAGGGCTCCGATTTGAGGGAAGGGGGGTTATGGAGCTCAGGGACGTCCAACCTGCGTCCCTCCAGTTGTTGTTCCTTTACAACTCCCAGCATCAGGCTGCGATTCTACAAGTTGCGGCCGTATAATGTCGCACATACTAACTGCCATCATCAGCTGCACAATGGCCCATTAGCCTTTCCCACGACCCCCAAGGACCACTCGGAGTATCGGGGTTACCCTGCGCCCTACCCCCGAACAACACATCCTAAATAGAATTACTAATGATCAGAACGACGTTACAATGACATTAAAACACGCATAATAACAAAGACACCAATTATGATAATAAAGAAGAGCGAGATGTGAATCCCCCCCCCTCGTATTTTTCTCCCAGTCAAAATAAGTGAGCAGGACTCGGCACAGACGGGGCACATAACGCGCTCTGATTGGAGGGGAAGGCAAGCCCCTCGAAGTGCCAGTTCTTGGGATGTCTCGCTGCCAGCCGGGGGAAGAAGGGGCAGGTGCAAAGTAGGCACGGAGGAGCGCTGTAAATGCACTGAGCGCTGCCCTTGTCCCCTGTCAGCAGAGCGGAGAGAGCCCGACGCAGCCCTGTCACTGACACTCACTGCAAGGGATCAGCACGGGCATTCCTACACTCTACACGGACTCTAACACACACACTCTAACACACACAACGAGAAGTGCCCTGCTGCACACTAACACTGGCACCCAACTGCTGCCCTTGTGAGAGCCCGTGTCAGTGATATACAAGGATATATGAGCGCACAGCAGCCTCTCACAGCACAAACATCCCCCGCACACACACACACACACACACACACACAGAGAGCAGCTCCACAATGTGACAGAGAGCAGTATCTCCCACAAAAGCAATCCAGGTGACAACACGACTCCAGCCCGACACATCCCGGGCAAATCAAGCGCCACTGCCCGCTCCCCTTTTCAGCCTCAACCCACGGCCGCACATGCCAATGTCCCCCCTTTTCCTAGGAACCTCCACAAGAACCCGATCATGTGCTGCTTAGAATAAAAGCCGTGAAGTGGCAAATAAATGAAAAATGTAAATGCAATAAAGCAAAATGAGCGAGAGAGAAGAGCATGGGAACGTGCACTCTGCACAACTGGCAAGTAATAAAAAAAAGAATTAAAGAGAAAAGCGAATCACCTGGTAGGGCTTTCCTAGAAAATCCTTGCATCACCACTTCTAAGAACCCCCAGTTCTAAGAATCAACAGGACTCAATTCTCGGAATTTGAGCTTCTGATCTTCCCATTTTATGCAGGCGGGGGAGGCCTGAATGTCACGCAGCCGGCCCCTTTCACTTTCCCTTGGCTCGTACTACACTTCCCAGACTACTTAGCCGCCCTCCACGCACCTTTCCTCGTCGGAAAAATTGGATTTTACAAATGTACACTTTTATTAAAGAACTCGAGGAGCCGGGGAGTATTTTGGAATCCCCGCACCCCCTATTGAAGTTGGTATCGCCCGTCTCAGTACATCACGTGTTACTCTTGGGCGGTGACGTAGGCTTTCAAGTTGGAAGGCCAACCCAGAAATTCTGAGAACTAATTTGCTATTCTGTGACATAAGAGAGGGGTCCGGATCCTGCTCTGTACTGTGTGAAGCACATAATCCACTTTCTGCACCCAGCACACAGGGGACACTGCACTAGCCACACTCATTAAAGGCTTCTTGCTTTTTTTATTGCCCAAATATGTGTCAGCTCCAAAGCTTTCCATGCCCACGGCAGCGCCAGGTATCCTCGGGGTTTCTCACAGGGTGGCAGCGCCTCACAATCGTGCCTGGAAGCTCTGTGTTTGGATTCGGTTCGCCTGGACGTCACCTGCAAGATTTTTCTCTTTTTCCCATAAATACATATAAATTCCTCTTTTTCCCTTCCAGCAGCTGCTCAGGGTTTTGCCTTTTTCTCACTGGGAAATAATCTACATTTAGGAACTCTCTCATTGGACTTTCTGTTTCCCTCATGGACTCAAAGTGGGTATGGTATACGATGATTTATAAAATAGGTATCATACATTTGTTTGTATCATATTATTGACATGGACTAGGTCATATGACGAGGGTATTAGCAGGGTCTCTTACTACACCACCAGCAAAACATTTAGGCCTGAGAGTGGCTGCTGGGAGTTGTAGTTTAAAGCAATTTGTTGGGTGGTTAAGGGGAAGGAATAACTGCTCTGTGTCTATTACAGTTCTGCAGAACAGTGTTGTGTGAGTGTATTTTCTGATGTTTATTGAAGCCAGGAATAGAGGCTATGTATTAGGCAAAGAACCATGTACAGAAATTAAAGTGGAAAAGCAAATGTGTCTCTTGTAATGTCCCTGTTTAGCTGCATGGGTGGGGCTTGCTTGTCTTCAGGAAATAGCCCAATACTTAGATTAAATGAATGCTCAGTGGCATTTGTGCACATTAGGACAGGGACTACTTCTGCCTGCAGCTACCACATTCTTAACCCCCCCCCCCTTTTTTTTTTTCTCTCGGCGCCCTCTCCTTGGCACTAAGGGTGTCAAAGGAAAAACACAGGCTGCAATGACAGAGGGGAAAAGTTGGAATAAACAGCATAACTCTCACATCAGAAGCCGGAAACTGGATTATATCCCAAGTAATCAGATTGGCCACGGTTTTATGTTGCAGCCTGTCTATAACATGGCAGAATTAATCAGGGAGATGGTGTTCATTAACCCAGTCTGTGCCCTGCCATTATACTCTTACACTATTACAAAAGTGGTTTAGTTCAAGATATAAAACGTTCCCACTAGTTAAGGTTCCTGACAGGCCTTAGATTTAGATCTTGAAATGCGATATATATATATATTTTTCTTTTTTCCACTTATCTAGTTTTAGAAATGATATCGTTGCACCCTACAGTGAACTGAAATCATGTCTATGAATGAATATTTCAGATTGGCATAACCTGTAGAGTATCTTTAACCCTTCTGTGTCCTGACAGACAGCTTCACAGTGATAACACATTGTAACCCATTAGCCAGTGAAACATTCATCAGAAGAACACGAGCTGGCCTATCAGAGATGACTGTCTTGCCTATAGTGCTATCTGGCACTTCACAGCAAAAACAATATTTCCCAGAGATTAACAGATATAAGCACAATAATATGGCTGCTACAGGGAAACTAAATCACTCTGCCAGGGAATAGATATATATAGATAGATATAAAGATATATAGATATATAGATATATATATAGCTGCATCCCCAATGATAAGGACTGACCTGGCTCTGTATTAATATCCTGCATGTTGGTTCCTGTGTATATTGCAATCAGACCCCGAATAGGTGGGTAAATACACCACAGACTTTGCTATAATAATGTGTTTTTAATTGCAAATGAACTTATGCCTAAAATAAATACACAAGATCCAGCCTTACAATTATTCCTAGGTGATTCTGAGTTTATTTGCACGTCTTGTTTCTAACCAGACATGTATTGTGCATGTCCAGATCTTCTGACTAGGCCTCTGTTTACTGAAGCCTCCTGTACTGAATTTAAAAACAAAAAAAGAAAGGAAGTTAAAAAAAAAAAAAAAAAAGTCGATATGAGCAGTGTTAATATGCAAGCGCTTTTGTGGTATAATTTGCAATTATGGTACAAACTGACTCGCAGCGTACGGGGAAGCACAAGAAGTAGCTGTGGTATCTTGTCTGGGCAACTGGGGTTTTCTTTCCATCGTGCACAAGTCCCGTTAACCATTTAAAGCCTTTCATTCTCAGTGTTAGTATATGGTTTGTGATTTCTAAGATGCAAGTAAGAAAATGCTTGTATTATGACATAATTATGTACTGACTTCTCTCGGATCATTGCTATTTATTTATTTACACAAATCTGAAGGAGAAAACATTGCCCTTTAGATGACACTGACCCTCTGGAAGACCACATTATATATATTATATATATAGTGTAAGAAAATGGAGAAAACTGTTAGGGTAAAGAGCCGATTCCCCCACCCTCCTTCTATGCGTCTACCAAGGTATTTACATAATGCCACCAAGCATCCTGGCATTGTTAAATGCCTTTTGTGTGTTTGATGTGAAGCAAATCTGAGCAGATTTCGATCCCTCTTATAGGAAGGAAATAAGACTGGTACACTGGTAATTTTCCATCTGGGACTGTTGCCTGTTTTGTTTATAACCCGCTTGCTGCCGCCTCTTGCCTTACATTCCAGCCACGAGAGCAGTCCCTTAAGTCTGAAGCAAGGCAGGTTGTGCCCGGAGATGTAACAGGCTCTGTGTACCCTCATTTTATCCATTATATTAAGAAATGTGCCATTTAGGTATTGTACCTGGTTAATCAATAACAGCCACCACCACCAGTGCACAAGGCCAAGTCAATTTTTAACTTGTCATACAAAGTGCAAAGTCTGTATATCTGGCTGCATAAACTGTGCTAACAAATTGGGACTGTGACCCTGTATTTATCAAGCATCACTCAAAAGGCCAGCCAAATAGTTTCTTGCCACTCCAAGACTGAAAAGGCAAAATGCTGACAAGTTAAGGAAACATGTTAGTGAAAGTCTGTTCCTATTACCTATATAGAAAGTACAAACATTCTCTACCACAGGCACTTATGCAAATATGCCCGATATTGAAGGATCACGGCGGAAGCATAAATGGTTTCTTTAAAATAATGTAGCCTTATAATGTCATTCATTTGGCACATTTTCCTTTGTTTGAGACAAACCAAAAGACTGCTGTACACACCTTAAAAGGGGGTAATGCCCTGGTGCTAACAGTTAGAACATCTAAAATTGAGAAAAATGCTGTTGCACTGTAGAGACTTCTGCAAGTAAATTCTTTTTTTTATTTAAATCAACGTTTTGACTCTCACTGGAGACTCCAGTGAGAGTCCAAATGTCGATTTAAATAAAAAAAGTTTTTACTTGCAAAAGTCCCTAGAGTGCAACAGCATTTTTCTAAATTATATATATATATATATATATATATATATATATATATATATATATATATATATATATATATATATATATATATATATATATATATATATATATATATATATTTGTGTGTGAATATATTTCCAGCAGTGTGCCGGCATGAGCTTGTTCAAGCAAGCAATTATCAATCATTTTAAATGATATTTCTGTTCAGCCTCTCTCTTAATAATTAAAAACCCCTTTACGATTAAATACATCTAAATATACAAATTATTATTCTGTGGATTCTCCAGTTCTGCTCCCTAATAGCAGGTTAGCTATATTTAGCATTCTCTTATAGCTTCCAGGAACTACTGTGACGTGTAACAGGTTTACTAGCAAATTCGTGGTATATCTCTAAAGCAATGTATGCTTAGTGTCACGTCACATATACTATATGACCTTTGCTGTGTGCCTTGTACTTCCTATTTATTTTCCAAATTCTATTCACACTTTCTGTCATGTTCCTAACAGTAACACTTTCCTCACATCTGTGCTGTATTGTTGCACTGTATTTATATATATATATATATATATTTATATATATATATATATATTATATATATATATATATATATATATATATATATATATATATTCTCTGTATTCTAAGAGCACCCTGCTCATAAGAACTTCCAATCTAGTGGGAAAAGGCAGCAGGCATAAATATATCTAACTTCTTCAGTCCAGCACTGGGTCCACGGAACAAAACACATTTACCACTGACAAATAAAATATTTAAAGAGCACAGATATATAATTACATTTTTACTGTATCACAGACTGTTTATATATTTTTTTAACATATTATCTTACTGTCTAAATTATTTTGTTATTTGGTTAGACATGGCACTTTATTTTTTACTTTAAAGCACTGTCATTTTTCGTCTTGTGTTACCAATATGGCAGCTTCACCGAGTTCACCTAAAATATATATATATATATATTTTTTTTTTAATTAAATAAAAGGTTGGTATGAGACTTGCCAACTATTTTGCATTTTACATGTGTGGCTGGTTAAAATTGCTTTATGCCAATACTGTTAATAGGTAGTGATGGGCGAATTCATTCGGCAGGCGCGAATTTGCGCGATTCGCCGCCAGCGAATACATTCGCGAAATGACCGCGAAAATTCGCTGCAAAAATTCGCCGGCGTCAAAAAAATGTTTCCCGGAAAAACGGACGCCGGCGTCAAAAAACGGGAGCCAGCGTCAAAAAAACAGGCGCCGGCATCAAAAACGAGACGCTGGCGCCGTTTCGCGAATTTTTCGCCAATTCGCGAAACGGCGCAAATTCACTCATCACTATTAATAGGGTTGTGAACCATTGTAGGTGTGTGGGGGGGGGTCATAAGTTAGTCAAATTGAAAATCAAATTGCTAATGTTTTCCAAGCATTAATCCTTGCAGTGTTGATACAGCCAGTTAACATTTATACCTTACTAATTCAATTAAAAATCAAATCATCCATTATCATTCTGGTCTGACAAGTATGCCTAGTTTCATACATATATAGTTGCACGAGGCTTAGTACAAGGTGTGCCAGTCTTAATTGGAAAGGTTCTTGGTGCCCTTAGAAAAACATTAGTTCATACTAAACTTTCATGAACTGATCTTTGCAGGTAAATGATATTTGAGGAAAAACAAGTTACTCTATACCTTGTCTCTAATTTGGAGACATATGCAGGGTTCTAGTTATTGATGGCAAGGCCCTGGGCAAAATAACCTGCATCAGGCTTCATTATTTATAATGCAACCAGCTCTCCAGCTGTTATTAAACTACAACTACCATCATTGTCCCTAGAGATGTCTTCTGTCTATGGATGCTGGATGTTTTAGCACAACAGCTGGTAATTGCAGGTTTGACTTCTCCTTCCTTAATATATACACAAGGGCCTCGAATATCCTGTAAATTATATCCTTATAATACACAAAAGCCACGAATATCTTGTAAATTATATCCTTATAAACGGTGAGTTCTGATGCCATCAGTTATAAACGGTGAGTTCTGATGTCATTTCTGTCACATGACTCACTAAAACTTGTGTATTATAATAAATAAAGTACCCCAGTTGCAAAATATGAGGATATTAGAAGTCACCTCGAAGTTCCATGACCTTCGGCCTCATGTTTTTATATGGTCATGATGAAACTCCTCTGTAACTTATAATATCCTTATATTTTACATTAGTAAAAAAAAGTGGTTGGACGGTATGCTGCCTCTTAATTTGTGCAGCCCTACTGCTAAAACTTTGAGGCCTTTCAACAAATCTGACCTGGAATTACAACTGTTGGCGCTGCACATATTGCTGTATTACACTTCCCAGTATCATACAATAATAAATTGCAAGAATGGGCATGCTTGCGTAGGTCTAACAGTAATGGAAGGCTTAGGGCCTATTTATCATGCTTTGTAAAATAAAAATAAAAAAAGAGAACCCCAATAACACCACACATCACCAGGCATCTGCTTCTTTATCTGTGAATAGATATCCAGCAATTGCATACCTTTGTGTAAAAATCTGGTGCAAACAAAAGCAGCCATTTGAAAATACTATGGGGAAAATACAGCCTTCATCTAACACAGTTTTTTTTACATGTTTTTTTCCCCTCTAGAACTTACATGCCTCTAGAATTTTTCCCATTTACTTTAATGGATTGTACGAGGACTGAAGTGGTGTAAAATAACAGCGTCAAATCTGGCATTTGAGCCACATAAAATAAAACTCACACCCTGATAAATTTGCCATTTATTTTACACAGTTTTTTTACACAGTTTTTCTGGCGTTAATTGTTTTACACAGTATGATAACCTGGCCCCTTAGGATATCCAATACCGTGAATAAGAAAGGTGCTAAAGCCATAGAGAAGTTCAAGATGACAAGTACTAATCTTTTAGATACTCAGAATGTTCTATATCAGCCCATATAATACCTAAGTACCTAAGAGTTATATTTTTAACAAAGTAAACATAAAATATATAAGCAATATAGCACATCCTTGTACATTTCAGTTTGCTTATTATGTACACTGCGTGGACGCAGTGGATTTTACAACTATAATTCTGATGATCAGAGACTGGAAGGTGTTGTAAGTCAGACATAAAAAGTGAACTGCAGGTTGTGCATACCCTGTCTTATATTCTTGTCCTTTTTTGATGGAAATACTTTATTTCTTATGACATGAATGATATCACAATGGAGATACCTACTGAGTGGGAAATAAGTTTAGCATTAGTTTGAGGACTGCAGGTTGAACATCCATAATTATCCTTTTAAATTCTAGCTATGGGTATTAGAAATGGGACCTGTTATTCAGAAAACTTGGGACCTGAAGTTTTCCAGAGAAGGGGTCTTTCAGTAATTTGGATCTCCATCTTAAATCTACTAAAATATAATTTAAACATTAAACTCAATTGTATGATTTTGCCTCTATTAAGGATTAATTATTTCTTAGTTAGGATCAAGTGCAGGGTACTTTTTTATTTCAGAGAAAATGGAAATCATTTTTAAAAATGTGAATTATTTGATTAAAATGGAGTCTATGGGAGTTGACCTTCCCCTAATTCAGAACTTTCTGGATAACAGCTTTCCAAATCTGTATTTTATAATGCTTCATGTGCACATTCTGCTTGTTTTTCCTCACGTGACATAAAACACAGAACAAGGTATTGGGACTATCTTGCACAGTTAATAAAGTCAACACTTACATGTATATATGATGTCTTTTTTAAAAACAAGGTCCAATCAGTAAGGGACACTGGATATTTAACAATGGTCATATGATAGACTTGCATTGACTTCTTCAGTATTTACTTTGCGTGCATTTTCAGCTAAACTGTTTATAGTCAAGTATATCAATGCCTTTGTAAACATCCGCAAGTTTGTTGTTTTTATTTTTTCATGACATTGGGAGTGATAGGATTTTTTAATTGTGATAATTATACAGAGATAAATTTTTTAACATTTATCAGTTTTTTTTAGATAAATACTGTAACAACCAAGATAAAAGGTTTTTACAAAATGGAATTTGTAAGCTTTCTAAAAAGGATTTGCATTTATATAATACCTGAGTAATACATGTGTAGTTATATAAGCCTGTTGTCTATTCTAAACCTAAATCATGGTGCTGTGGCAAGCATGGCAGCCTCATAGTGAAGGGGTTCATGGTTTGTTTGTTTTTTAAAAAAGCACCTTCCTGCATGGAGTTTGTATGTTCTTTCTGTGCATGGCTTTGCCTTGGCTGGTTCGTTGGATTGATAGGAAATAATAGAGGATATTGCATATTAACCACCCGCTGTCTCCAAAAGCATGAACTTGCAAGGCAAGAGATCATTTACAGGTATGTATGCTAGGAAAATTACCCAGAAAACCCTACTCCTTTTGTACTGTGCTTTATGTCATTTCTTCCTGAACCCTGCTGATATGTAGAAGTTATAATTCTCTCCTCCAATCACACACAAACACTTGTTCAAGGCAAACCATGGTGTGATTTTTAAGTACTGGTCAACTTGTCTCTACCAACATCTACAACCTAAAACTCTACCACAGGAAAAGGAAGGAGCGGTAGAACAAAATCCCCGTGAGAAAGAAGAAAAACGTGCTCAGCTGCAGACCTACCCCCATCTCCACCAAAATTTCATTAAAGCAACCCAAGTTCTTTAAGAATACTTCTGCTGTTCTTCAGGAAAATATATTTGAATTAACCAAATTATTACTTATCTTCAATTTGCAGCTCATGGAGCAAAGGCTAGTATATTGTCTTGTCTTGTCTAGCCTGGTGCCTAGATGTCAAATCTTATATAGTTAGATTATTTAGGAACCTGAACTGTTTTATTATTTTTTTATTTTCTTAAAATGTATCTTAAAGAATATTCCTTATATTGCTTACAGACAAATTTATCTTTTTGAAAGTGTAAATGGCTTTTCGCTAGCATTAAGGGTAATCTTTTTGTACTGAAATTGTCCCTAGGGATTATATCGCTCTGGGACATAATTGTTTAAATATCAAATAATGTCACAAGTGCCTTTTTCTAAAGGAAGGAGAAAACCATTGTTAACATTTATTCTTAACCACTAAAATGTTTCCTTAATGGTGTAGCTTGTCTCTGCCATTTTTTCTTTTTTAGGTGTTATTCTCCTAGTATGGCAAACTGTCATTCAGAATGATCAGTTAGCCCTTCTAGCAGAGAGTATAAGGGTGAGCCAAGTGCCTCTACTCACATGCAATGGGGCCTCTGAATGAAACTATTGCTATGAATCGACAGATGCTTCTGTCTATGTGATAAAGTAGAACTAATTCCCTTTATTTTTTGAATTGTCATGAGTTATAGTTTTTAGCACATTTATAGCAGAAAGGGAAATACAGTATAATAGTGTCACAAGAGCACAAGGGAAAACTTTCTAGATGAATAGAATACTGATGTTTACAAGCTTAAATGTACTTTAGCTTGGTCCAAGGCCATAGCCAGAATTCTTAATGGTTTTCAGGACCTCAGATGTCAGACACACATTTTACCTTTTCAATGTAAATGCAATACACAAATAAATCAGAGGGTTGCGTGAGATAAATTATTTTTTTTTAATCTAAAATAAAAATTTTAGGATGAGCTGTATAATGAATGGCCAGTCCTGCAAACATTTAGTAGGTTGCATTAGTGCAGTTTCAGACAAGTAGTGATCAAAAAGTGATGCAACCTATGGTGGCAAGCATCTCTATCAGGGTAATCCACACTATGATGTCTTATCTGAATTGGTCTCCAAATCTTTAATAGTGAATGATTGGCACCTTGTAATCCACCTGAAGTCCGGGCATTTTCTATTAACAACAGCTAATTATTCTGGGGTAAATACTTTGCAATCTCAGATTTGGAAAATCATGTCCAGTAGAAAATACAAAACATCTAAACTCTGAAGTGAAATGCAGGAAAACATATTTAACTTTAAGGACTGGACTTTGCAGTTTGCAAGCAAACATTCCCTAGTCCATTATATAGGCATTTAGCAGAGCAGTTTTCCCTCTAGCTGTCATCTCCTGCATTTCTTGCCACAGCTGATTATTCTTCCTGACTGTGAAGTGAGCCTGGTTAAAAAAAAAATCTGCCTTCTAGGCCTGCAGAAAAATAGCATGTGATCTAAAGGTCTAACATGGTATGGGACCTTTTGCTAACATGTCACTAAATGTTACAGTGTGCTCTTTCGTTTTAGCATTGGTGTTTCGTTAAGCATCTCTGACAGACAGCATGTTTTATGGACAGCGCTGCTTGTGCTTAGGAGTATCTGTCAAAATAACAGAGCATCTGATGGATCTTCAAGTGCACCTGTCTTGTTTAGGGTTATTGAGTTGAAACTCACTAACTAATATCTATTGGTGCAGAGGGATCATGTCACCACTGAGTTTAATAACCACTGAGCTTAATTTATTTGTTTAAATGTATCACTTTGTCCCATGGAACCGTTCATCTGCAGCAATGCAGCTCTACTCTATGTAGATACAAGATCCATAAAATGCTTTGCAGCGATCTTGCCTGGAGGACATGGTATATGAAGTACAGTAATAACATAATTGTTCAACTGCTCAGCAAACCACCAGCCGCAATTTAAGCATGGGCTAATACGGGTCTCCATGATCAAATATGCTATCTCCACTTGGGCCTGAGCTATGTATGGGTCACTAAACACTTTTCCATTTTTCATTACCCTAACTGAAAGATTATGGGTGAAATGTATCAAGATTAAAGGGGAACTCCAGCTTCCAAACCACAATTTGATAAAGAGGCCCACATAACACAGAAACCCCTAATATACCCATCACAGTTACCCGTTTCTTAAAAAAATATGAATAAATGCCATTTTCTATGCTGCAATCCAGCTGGTTAACAGTTCTTCTCTTTGTGCATCATTTGAAATCCTAACACGGATGGAGGGACTAAAACATTGATGTTACAACTTTTCCACAGCTTACAGACAACATGAAGGAACTACATAACCCACAATACATTGCACTGTGATGTTCCATTCCTTATTGAAATCACGTGTGCAGGGAATTCTGGGGTTTGGAGGATGCAGGCTGAGAACAGATGGCTAACAGTAGTCAGACAGCTCAGCAAAGTAGTCAGACAGATCAGCAGAAGAGCAGGGGGCTAGGCTTAGGGAACTTTCAGAAAGCATTAAAAATCATGAAAAGTCTGCATCATTTTTATTTGATGTATCTTGCAAAGTTGTTTGAAATTATGTTTACTTTTAAAAAAGCTTAAGTTATGTTTTTGTGGAGTTCAACTTTAAGGATTTGCCCCAATTTTGGAAAAAAATTGCAATTCATAAAAGTAGTGCAGATCACATTTTATTGCAATTATCCTGCATTTAAACACAATTATTATTAATTATACCCCTAAGATTATAAAAAAAGTAATTGTATTTGTAAATTAACTACAAGAACTATTTGTTCCATTAAAAAAAAATCAGAGAGAACCAAGCAGATTTAATCTCTTATTACACACAAGCTATTTTCAACATACAAAGGAAATTCAATAATTAAAACTGAATAACAGCATCATTTGCCAGAGGATTTTGAGATCCTATAAGGCTTCTGGTTTTAAAAAAAAGTTTTGGCAAACTAAATTGTGCACCTGAACAAAGGCAGATTATCATTGCAATGCAGATACGTTTTGCTATAAAAGCATTGCACATGGGTGAATTATTGGAATGAATGTATTGGGATAGCAAGCTATATGAAAAAGCAACCCTGTTACACTTCCTATTGTCAGAAGTTTCACACACTCAGTTTGAAACCATAACAACCACTGACTTTTTACCGATGTTATATAAGCATATTTCTCTTCTCGGAATTCCCTTCCACCTCCCATTTGGTGATGTATGATGGGACAGCACAACTGAACCCCTTTTGCATATTGCTTAAGATTTCTGCAGCACCGACTACACAAATTCAAATTATATGTCTGGCTCTATGTAACAGCAACTGGCACATGAGAATATTTTTGATGCCACGGTAGCATTGGATTAAGTTGAAGCTTTCTCCGTCCTATTTAGTTTCAATATCCAACGCCAGATATCCACATTTAATCTGAATTTTTGGAATCTAGCATACAGATTAATTTGTAATTTTTTTTTTGTTTTTAAACCTTTATCTCTGTATTAAATATTATTTTCCAAGTTACAAGAATTTTTAGTATGAGGGCATTTTATCCCTGCAAACTATAGCAATTTCTTAATCAAGGACTATCTGCTTAATAATTGTTTTATACAAATAATGATATTTTATGGTAAAAGAAAAATACAATAAACCATTAGATGTGACGTATGGAATGAAAAAAAAAGAATTAAGCAGACGACAATGATGCTGCTTTACGATAATTTCCCACTATTATCATTTATTAATAGAATGAGATATAACGCAAATATGTTGCAGTGGTTATAACATTAATTACTGAAGTTTTTAGACAAATTAAAGTAGATTCTATGGACTTATGAAAAAATAAAAAAATGGTGGTAAAGGCAGGCTTTAGTCATATTAAGTGGGTTGATATAATATGTTGTTTTTATAAAACTATAGGAATAATTTTATTTTATGCTTCATCCACTAAGCTTGCATAGTGCACAAACTGTTTCTCCAATGCAATGAACATGTTTTTCACAGAACTAAGGTGAAAAGTTTTGGTTTTTTTCATACCATTTAATGCCATTTTTGGTCTAATAAAAAAAAAAATCATTTTTGAATTCTGTATAGATTAATGCTTTTCCGAAGCAAGCTAAAATCTATCATAATCCACATTTTCTCACGGCACTTTTTATTCATCTCTCCCTTTATTTCACAGACGAGGTAAAGGACTTGAAAACAGAAACAGTTATGGGATTTATTGTCCTGAATGGTTGTAATCTGGTGTTTTCGAGAGTATTTTTTTCATAATTTAGAAAAAATTACTAAATCTATTAAACATTTAAGTATAACAGAATTCCAATAGGATTGTTTTGCATCCAATATGGTTTTATGCCGCTTAATTAGGATCAATTTACAAAGTGCTATATTATGAAAAAAATAAAACCATTTTATAATATTAAATTATTTGCTTAAAATTGACTCTTTGGGAAATGGCCATCCGATTACTACAATTTGGAGCTTTTTGGACATATGGTTTTTACATAAGAGACTCCATACCAGTATTTGGTATTTCTTTATTACTATTGATAGTATTTACCCAGGTTCCAAGATTTAGTTACTACACATATCATTGGGATAAAACTATACCCGGTATAATCTGTAATATGCTTAATTCAGGAAATAATACATTGTAGCTATTGTGCCTTTAATAACTCAACTCTGACCACCAAAAAAACATGCACCACTATTAAAAACCAGAACTATTCCAAACTCCCATGCCTCTGTATAGGTGTCAAGCTTAACTTCATTTTTTATTTTATTATATGCATTATCATCAATTAAACCCATTCACCTATATAACACAGTAGAGCTTGGCCTTGTCTGACCCAAGGTATCACCTGGGAACAAAGTCAGCTATAACAAGCTACAACAATCATACAGTATTGGGGGTTTTTTGCATCTCCATGGCATCTCTTATGGTTCCAGATAAGACTCATCAAGGCTACCTTTCATTTAATTCTTGAAACTACCAAAGGCTATGAAAGAATATGGTCAGAGGATGTAAAGGGAAAGAGTTCACAATAAAAAAAGCTATGATGTAGTTCCTTGTCGTGTACAAACAAAGGTGTACATCTATAAAACGTCATGTTGATAGCTGAGTGAAGATAAAATGCAACAAATAGAAGACATCTACATGTTTTGTGGTATTAAAATTCTCAACTAACCTGAATTCTTCCACCCTTAAGAATTGTAATTCCACTCCCCACTATACCTCTTTCCCGATCTGTGTATTTCTCTTTACATACCTAATTCCCCTTTCCCCCTTGCCCACATTTAAGTTATAGAAAAACATTTCTGTGTTTCTGTAACTGTAAAAGATTATCCAATTTCATCTCACCCCACTACCTCTAATTGAATGCCAACTGTGGGTTCGTTTTAGTAGTTATCTTCAATAGGCCAAAGATATTATTTTATTTAATCTTCTTAAGAAAGCAGAGAAAATGAGATAACATAGAATGTGCTGCTTACCTCCCTTTAGAATTTTTCTTTTATTAGTATTCAATTAGAAAAAAAAATCTTACTGTTTAAAAGTTTTTTTTGGGGAAGTTCTGTGACTTCCTTATTTAGTATTAGTGTTGAATGGCTGCTAACACTTTTCTTTTGCTAAATGGGGCATTTTGGTACACACTTCCCGAACTGCTCAATATAACTAGAAAACAAGATATACAGAGTTGCACATATGTCTGTATCTATGTGTAGTTGTTTTTAACTTGAACATGTATGCTAGGAATTTGTCCTATGCTCTACTTAGTGAAATATTTTGTACCTACACTGGTAATTATGATGGAGATATATTAGGATTACTAGAAGAAGTAAAGAGTTAACAATTTTATTTTAAACCAAAAACCCAAATGAATGCCAAAGGTAATATTATTCAATCAAAAGGGCAAACATATCCTGCATGATGAGAGTTGTAAAACAGCAAGAGAAACAAAGAGAAACTGTGTCTGACTCCAAGAAGCTACCAAAAAGTCCTCTACATTAATCTGCAGGTCGGGCTGGACATGGAATGAGCTCCATACTTATTGGTTTGTTAGCAGAGCATTAGACAGGTAGTCATCAACATATGAATGAGCCAAACAAAGTTACCAACATTATAAAATATTTTCCAAATCTACCAATTCCATTCCCCACAGTATATTTTAGGGGAATCTTCATTTTTGGCTCATTCATTTTTTCTGTAATAAAACAATAACTTCTTCTTTTTTTAACAGCCATGATTTTCATTACCATTAACTCATGGCACTCAAGAAAATTCATGCCAAGAATTAAAAGGTAAAAGAAAATCTCCATGACATTTTTTACAAGTAAAAAAAGAACTAGAAAATTACTTACAAGTTGATAAATCTGCCCATGTATAGAAATATTTTTCAGTAGATAATAGGCATAGTGCTTCAACTTATTTTTTAATAGCAGATTCCAATGCTGTAATTTCACAACACTGTTTCTTACTGAAGCTTATTAGATGTCACTTTGACCTATGCCAATATCAAGCTTTTGGTCACTTTCAATATCTTATTTTACTATCCTATATATTGTCTACCATATAAATACATATAGTCTTAGGAGCTATATATTACATATACCTTAATGAATAAAAACACTTTAGAAATATATTTGCAGCTGCAAAACTTTCACACTTTTCCAGTTTCCATTACATGGCATTCTTAGTTCTCCTAAATACTTTAAAAACATTCCAGTATTGCGATTCTAGGGAACAAAACAACGGCTGCTTTTGAAAAAAAAGGTATACTAAAAAAAGTTATAAAAAACAAAATAAACAAATTAAAGATAAATATATTCATTGTTTGTCAAAATAGCTAACAAAATTAGTGGTACAAATAATCATTCCTTTTTTTTCAGATCAACGAAAGCAGAACCATCTGTTACACAAGACAGAAAATACAAAATTATGCATAAGCAACACTCCGCAAAATCCAGTTGGGTTAGAATGAAGAAACCACTTTACCCAGTCGTTTACATAAATGATTATCATTAATGATTATCGTACTTATATGAAGCCAAGTAGCAGGATTTATTTAAAATACAAATATAAGCCTTTTAATTCAATAATTTGGGCTGTATTCACCCTTTCTGCCCTAGTAATTACATTGGCATCAAGCATAATCTTTACAGCATAGGCCAGTGCAATACCAGCCAGGTGGCAACCCTATCCACACATTTTGGGTAATTGTTCAAATATCTTGCCCACTGGCTGATGGTTAAGAAGGCTTGGAAGCCGGCAGGGGTTTGATAATACACATTTATTGATTCAGAAAGCATACGTTTAGAAATTATGTATGTAAGCGTGGAGGGGGTTAGGAACAGTAAGCAACACAAGCATGTAGGCAGGAGGACCTCCACCTACATATATATATTGGAAAGCATTGCTATCTGGTTTCTCCATGAGGAAGGAACCAAAACAATGGAGTTATTTATTAAACAGAAGCTTTTGTGGTAATTCCCACTTCAGTTTTCCTATTTATTTTTTACATGTACCTAGCCTCTTTTAACTTATGAATGCTCTTCCTGTGAAGTTAAATATAAATATAAATATATATATATATATTTATATATATATTATACTTAGAGAGAAAGATAGAGTGAGATTGAGCATTTTATTTTTTTTTCGGTAAGAGTTTGTAATATCTAAACCCAGGCAGATTGGATTTGCAGGATTTCTTGCATCACTGAAGGCAAACAGATAAACCAATTATATTAGCACACACAGAAAACATTGCATATTGATGCACCTGTTTAAACTCCAAAGATTTACTGCATCCAACATTTCTTTGCGTGAACAGTTATAAATCAGACTTTAACATCTCTGTATATATCGACTGAAATGTCATGTGATGTAGCCGGGTGCTTGGTGACTAAATCCCTTGCACTAATAGTAATACCTGGTATAATGCTGATGCTGCAGAAGCCCCAGACCCCTGTATCGCACAGAACAGAACTGTATTGCCTTGTAAGGAGAAATATTCACCCTGTTCAATGTAACATTAAATAAAGACAGATTGTGTCAAAAATGTTTTTGTTGTCTATCACTTCCATTAAAAATAACAAGTGTGTGTGATAATATTTGAATCAGAAATTGCATTAGGCCACACAGGAGCCCCATTACCCGATAATCATCTCTTCCTACAGGACCATCAGTTGAATATTACTGCAAATCAGCCACACATATTGCAGATGTCCTAAAAGTGTAGACCATGGAATTCCAAGTCATCCAATAATCCTATAACATGCCAAATCAAGTCATCAGTCTGCTAATATCACTTTAGGATGATAGACCAAAGATATGGTGTAATGTCTGTGTTTGTACAAATGTAATACTTGCTTTCAGTATTTTATTGTCAGCAGGCAGCTAATTGGTTGCTGTGGGTTATTAGACCTAGTGTAAACGTTGTATCTGTTATTATGTTTTCTCTAATAAGGCACATGACACATGGAGCATGTTTTTGGCAGTGTTTTGTGGATTTCAGAAGCACAGAACATTCCTGTGTAGCCTGTCATTTCACACTAATATCAAGTAGGATCTATGAAGTAAATGACAGGTTGTACAGCCACATTCACTTGCTCCTTCAACAGCTGAATAAAACATTGGCAGATGATACTGTATGCCTGATGTGCGACCAATCAGCAATTAGATTTAATCATAAAATCACAAACTAGAAAATAAAAGCAAAGATCTAATACGTTTTTTGGATACCTGGACTGATGCAATTATTTGCCTTTGCTAATAGTTTTTGCATCTTGCCTAGAATTGGCTGCACCCAGTGGTTTCAACACTGCACAAATGAACCAATAAAATATAAATTATAAAAGACATGGAGCAAGTAGAAGCTTGCTCTGCAACTAAAATTGAAGACAGGAAAGCAAGATGTCATAAGCAGCCTGAAAAATGGAAGCCACTTTTACAATATATTGGCATCTAATGCTTGTTAATGTTATTAAAATGGAGGTGGAGAAGAGAAAAAAAAACAGGGAAAAATATAAAGCTTTTCATATTTAACAATTAACCCCTGCCTGCTATTTGCAAATTAATTAGAGTGGCGTTAGAGGCCAGTGCTGCTGAACTCTAACCGAATAGCCGAATAGTATTTGACTAGTGATGTGCGGGCCGGCCCGATAACCGTGGGTTTACTCGCAGGTCGGGCGGGTTCTGGTCGACCTCGCACTGCTCCTCGCGGGTGGTGGGCGGGTGCGGGTTGAGCTCTTCTCCCCGTCCGCCACCTTCAAATCCCGGCATCCGACTTCCGGGTTCCGGTTTAATAGTCTTGTGTCTGCTCGCCCCGCCCCTTTTGTGACGTCATCGGCGGGCGGGTCGGTGCAGATCTATAAAAGGACCCCAAAAACGTGGGTGCGAGCGTTCTTGGGCTGCAGCAGGGCGGGTTAGGGTCGGGTGCGGGTCAGGAAACCCTGACCCGCACATCACTATATTTGACAGCTTCAAGCAGTTAAACACATTTACTTTCATAAATGTGTCCGTTCATTAAAACACTTTCCTCCAAATATTCTTGACAATGAGGAAAGTGTAACATGTAACATTTTGAACTTTCTGATAAATCTGCCCCTAAGTGTGTTTACCACTAAATTAACCCCACACTGTTTTGCTGAAGCTAATCATTGCCGCTGCACAGCACCACTACTTCATTAGTCATTTTTTTGCACTCTTTCAGCTGTCAGAATGGAACAGTTTAATTTGCTTTTACTGGAAATAAGCCTGGAACTCAAAAAACATTTGTGGTAGTTCCTTTGCTTAAAAATACATGTACGCTTGTACTGGCTGTAAATATTTTTCCCTTAATCACTTATATAAATGGCAAAGTTTTTGATTTCTGTAATTTAAGCCTGATGGAAATAATTTCAGTGGTTTAAAATACATAAATTTATATTTATAAGCAAATACTAACAGCTTTTTCATGAATAAAGACAGTGGATGGTTAAGGACAAATCGGTATCGGCAGCAGGTATTCTCATCAGGGGAATTGATAAATTGTGGTATTTGTTTCCAGCTTTGTATCTATATACAGTAAAACTAATGTATACCCTCCCTATTTTACTGCACTGCACCTTTTTTAGCCTCGAAAGGATTGTTCACCTTTGAAATAATTTTTAGTAAGATGCAGAGAGTGAGATTCTGAGACAATTTGCAATTGGTTTTCATTTTTTATTATTCAAGGATTTTGAGTTATTTAGCTTTTTATTCAGCAGCTCTTCAATTTGCATTTTAAGCAAATTACCATTGCATCTATGCATTGATTTGAATAAGAAACTAGAATATTATAGGAAAGGGCCAGAATAGACAGATGAGTATTAAAAATTAGCAATAATGATACATTTGTAGCCTTACAGAGTATTTGCTTTTTAGAAGGGGTCAGCGACACCCATTTGAAAGCTGCAAAGCGGCAGAAGAAAAAGACAAATAATTATAAAAATAAAAAAACAAATAATAAAAACCAATTATAAAGTTGTTTTATAGCATACTAAGGGGGTTATTTACTAAAACTCGGAATGCAAAAATGACGAAAAATATGTGATTTTTTTTTTCTAAAATCAGACTTTTAAAAAATCACAATTTTTTCAGAATTTATTAAACCCCGAGGATGGAAAAGTCAGAATCAGAAAATCTGAGGGTCTAAGTGAATTTTCGAATTCAAAAATTTTGAATTTCAAAGTAATTTTTGGGTACTTTGACCATCGAATAGACCACAATTCAATTCGAATTGAAAAAACTTTGACTTTGAAAATCGAAGTACTGTCCCTTTAAAAAACTTAGACTTCGACACTTCGCCACCTTAAACCTGCCGAATTGCTGTTTAGCCTATGGGGGACCTCCTATAAACTTAAACTATAAGTTTTGAGTAGTCAAAGTAAAATCGAACGAACGTTTTAATCGATCGATCAAAAGATTTTTACTTCAATCGAAAACGGCCGTTTTCAATCGAAAAAATACTTTGACTATCGAAGTATCAAATTAGATGGTTGAATTTCAAAGTTTTTTAACTTCGAAATTCGACCCTTAGTAAAGATGCCCCTAACTGTAAGTCAATGGGAGAAGTCCCAATGATTTTTTGTTGTGCGTTGGATTTTGTGCAATACCCTAAAGTTTTTGGAATTTTCGGGCACAAAACATAAGAGATCTGAGTTTTCAGGTGAAAAATCTGAAAAAATCGTGAAAATCAGATTTTTTCCCATAACCACCACTTTAAATAACATCTGCTGAAGCTGAGCTGTTTAAGAATGAATATAATTGTATTAGTCACAATTCCTTGACTGATTTGCTATTGTATATATTAACTCTTTTGTTCTACCCAGTTTCTCAGCTAAATTGCCTTCTCTACCTGCACTAAATAAATATGGGTGTTTTTATCCCATGGTCGTGTCATAAATCAAGAGCAAGAATTTGAAGAATAAAGAAGTTTTCATTTGGACCATTAGGGCATAGCTAAAAGTTTCTTGATAAGCTGGCATTAAGCTACACCCAAAATGTTTTAATATAATGACTGTGGAATAAAGACATGTAACCATTTGAATGTACAATTGTATTAATTTACATTGGTAACGGTTAAAATTGAATGGTTTAGTTACTTATATTCCAATAAAGACACATTTGGGTGCTTTGCAGAATAGATTTATTAGCAGCTGCTTATGTGTTATCTTACCCTGTCCAATGTAATGCTATTAAAGGTGGCCATAGACGTAGAGATCCGCTTGTTTGGCGATGTCGCCAAATGAGCAGATCTCTCCCCAATATACCCACATTAAAGTGGGCGATATCGGATCATAATAGATCCAATACAGCTGGTCAGATTGCGGGACCGCATACACGCATAGATGCGGCCGCGATCCGACAGGCCAGATATCGATCGGGGAAGCCCGTCGGATGGCCCCACACATGGGCCAGTAAGCTGCCAACTCGGTCTGTCGGCAGCTTTTATCGGCCAGTGTATGGGGGCCTTAAGAGTAGTCAAGTAAATAAAAAATTAATTGACTCAACACAGGACTAACTGGCTTGGGTCTATAGTTATACTCTTAACCAGTTTCACTTTGTATGCTATACAACTTGTTGTATATTCAGATATAAACAAAAGCTCCTTCACATGGTAGCGGCATCATGTTTAGAGTGCTATGCCTTGGAAGAGTTAAAAGCAATGCCAGCTCACTCATCCTTTAAAGAGCAAACACTGCCAATGCACTGCTACCATATTAGACTGCTTCTGCAGAGTGTAATGGACACATTCTGCTAAGCCTTGTGTATCAGGTGTATGGCTATAAACTAACATTAACAAATCTGATACACAAGGCTCAGTGAACGGCTCTCATTACACTCTGTGGGAGCCACACATTTTGGTAGCACAGTGTAAACAATGACAATTGTCTCTAGATGAATTCAGCCTTAAGGTGGCCATAGACATAAACATTACGATCTTTCTTGGAAAATATCTTTCCAAGAAAGATTGTTTGTTTCAATACGCCGATGTTTGGGTGCCGATCTAAATTGGGTGCCGATCTAAATTTTCCATCCAGCCTGATCGACGAGCCGACCGATATACAAGTCTTCTGCTGATATCGGTCGGCTCTTTTCCCACCATACACGCACCGAATATCATACGAAAATTCGTTTTGTATGATATTATCTGTGTTTTTATGGCCACCTTAGTTGCAGTCCCTGGCAACTTAGGGCTACTTCACAAAGCCAAAGTGATGCATATGTTTTCCCGCTGTGATTTCCATTATTGCCAGTGGGAAAGCATTTGCAGGAGATTAGTTGCCCACTGTAGAGAAGATTTATCACAGGTGACTAATCTCCATGTGTGCCAGTGCCCTAAGGAAATTACCCAGTATTTTGCAGATGCTCTTTGCCTGTACTGTGTATCTACTGTGAAAGAGCTTACTGTCCAGCACCATAAGATATGCACAGATTGGTCAAGGCAGAGGGAAAATTTTAAATCTGTCTTTTAAATCTCTGGCTATGTTAATGAATCTAGGTTTGGCTCTCAGGTGCTGGATAGTAATCTTTGGTTTGCAGTATAGACGCATAATTAATACAAGTGCTCTGAATTTGTCTCTAGCTAGGACACTTCAGAAATCAGAAACAGTCCCTGGCTGCGGCGGCCTCACCACTTGCCATTGTGTGTAGATATTGTAAATAACATGCCTCTTACCTGCTTCTGGCTTAGGCAGCTCAGCAAGTTCAAATGCTTCCTGCAGTGCAACATCACTTATTCTCATTGCCTGCCTGTGTGATTATTGGTTGTGGGGCCGTTGGAAAAAATTGTGCTTTGAACCAAACAGCCAAATATTTGCCAGTAAATGATGTTGCACTGTGAATGATGGAAGGATTTTGTCAGTTGCCAAGCTGCCTAAATAGCATGTTATTGTGCGTTTTCAAAATACATTTTAGGGCTAAAAAAATACTATTCTTATAAACGGCACTTAGCGATGTCATTAGTTATACAGGTATGGGACCTGTTATCCAGAATGCTCAGGACATGGGGTTTTCCGGATAATGGATCTTTCGGATAATGGATCTTTCAGTGATTTGGATCTCCATACCTTAAGTCTACTAGAAAATCATGAAAACATTAAATAAACCCAATAGGTTGGTTTTGCTTCCAATGAGGATTAATTATATCTTAGTCAAGTCAAGTACAAGGTATTTTTTTATTATTACAGAGAAAAAGGAAATCACTTAAAAAAAATGGATTATTTGGATAAAATGGAGTATATGGGAGATGGCCTTTCCATAATTCGGTGCTTTCTGGATAACAGGTTTTTCGGATAATGAATCCCATATTTGTAATTGGAGCTTAGTGATGTAATTTCTGTCACATGAGTCGCTGAAACGTTAAACTGGTGCAAACACAAGAAATAACATTGACTCAATGTTTTGGTCCTACACAGAAACTTTTTTCAGAAGAAAAATAGAAGAAAGGGATATTTTTCTTCTTTTTGCACCACTGTGCAGTTCTATATATTATTATCATTGGATATTGTTTCTTCATACTAAGTTCTGCCCTTTTCAATAGCAGGGGCGATCCTGGTAATTTTGCCGCCTGAGGTGACCTTCCTTTTGCTGCCCCACCCCTCTCTACGGCACCTCTTCAGTGCTCGAGGGGGTCGGGGGCGGTCCACGTTGCACCGGAGTGGTCGGGGGTGGTCCACGTCGCTAGTGCAGAGAACGCGATTGCGCTCTCTGCACTAGAAGAGCCGAATTTCCAGGTTGAAAAGCAGAAATATGGCACTTAGTTACCAGGAGAGCCATTTTTGCTGCCCCTGGCAAACAGGGGGGCGCTGCCGCCTAGGACAAGTGCCTCAACTCGCCTTATTGGTGGAGCGCCCCTGTATAACCAAACAATACAAATACAAAAGTTCCTTTAAATGAATTGCGAAAAGAGGGCCAAAATATATTGTATCGGCAAACCAATTAAAGTGATAGCTACAGTTATATACTACCAGTGAGTTGTTTCTCTTTTATTCAACATTGTTTCCTATGCTTATTAAATAGGACCCGTTATGGGGACCAAAATTAAAACACTCATAGTTAAAAACATAAATATACAATTATGGGTGCAAGACCAATGAAAACAATGTATGGTAAACATAGGGTACCACTATTTTAAAAGTGTAGTTTATTAAGGTGTTGAGATTTTGGTTTACTATATGAAATCTTGATGTAGATATAAATATAATTTTTTATTAAAATTATTTTATACCTCAGTTCAGTGCAACACAGACAGACATTTAGGGGCAGATTTAAAAAATGTGAGTTTAGAGCATAATAAATAAAAACTCAGCCACGTTCTTTTCATTCCTATGGGATTTTTAGAACTGTAGTTATCAATGGGTGAAAGTTAGAACTCGTCATTTAATAAATACTGTTCTAAAAATCCCATATGTTCCTAAATATGTTTTTTTGGTTTTTCTTAAAGTAAATTTGTTTTTCTGTTTGTTGGTGTCCTTAGATGTTTCAGACTAAGACTACTTTCTGACATATAAGGGCCAAGTTTAACCTGATTAATCTGTTGGCAAGGAAGGAAAAGATGCATAAATGTTACATTCAGCTCCGATATAATCCATTGCTGTTCTGAAACAAATAAGACAGCCAAATGTTCCTGATGTGAATGGAAAGCGTCCATGAATACAAATATCAACCCCAGACTAGGAAACAGAGAAGAGTGTCTGAGCTTGAGTTTAACTACAAACAAATTACTATCTGCAGCAGTACCAATGCAAAGCAATGCTTTTAATGTATCTGTTTTTCCTATTGCACCGATAATGTAATTTTCTGAAAATTCACAAAAACGACTGCTTATATCTATGCTTTTAAATAGAAAAAGGATGTAAGTACGACAGAATGGTAAAAGCCAAATACTTAAGCTTTATCAGGTTTTGTTGCCAGAAACTTTTAATATGAGTGGGGCGATATGATCTCAGTCTAGATTTGCACTGATATGAAATATATCTCCATTATGCAAATTGGGTCAAGATTTGCTCAAGTCATTTAATACAAATTGATTGTTACAAATGTCGACAAAAGCCTCAAGCGATATGGCAGTTCCCATTTCCATTTATAAAGGATAATATGCTGACAATAAATGTTCTCATAAGCACAACATATTTACCTTTATCTCTAAAAAAATTATATTAATCTATTCAAGACTTGTACAAAAAATGTCCTTCAGGGTTAAGTTTTCTATTTACTGACAGATCATCTCTGTGATTCTAACCTTTATTAGCAAGTTTAATGACTAAAAAAGGCATTTCTGTAATTCATTCTTTCATGTGTATTAAAGCTATTAAAAGAATTTTGTAAGTCATCATCACAAAGATTTTGTCTTTGTTCATTCGGACTGTGGGTGGATCGCATTGCTTTTCCAGGTGAAAGAAGTTTTGTCATGGCGAAGAGAGTTTCAGGGCAAGATGATGAAGTATTCACTAAAGCTGGTTTTGCTGTCTGAGCCTTGTACAGTGCTCAAATGATCAGTATTGCATTTGGAAAAAAAAATACTAAAAGATATTACTGAAATTTATATCAAAAACAAGTTTTCTCTCAAGAGTAAATAAATAGAATTCTGAATTTAGCTCCAATCATTTAAAAACAAAAATAGTTTAGAAAGTACAGCAAAAAAAATCTGCACCTCACACTGGATTTTTTAAAACCTGGCAATAGGTGCAGGCCGCAGCCAATAAATGAACCTTTTTGCCTTGGTCTATCTCTACTACTCAATAAGCCATCTAACTGTAGGGTGGATAAAATATAACGCATAGCTGAGTCTTGAATAACCCATTAAAGCTGCAGATTAGTCAATATTATTTAGCTTCAGTGCTATACATTTAGTAAAAATCTAGTTCTGACCAGTGGCGGAACTACCAGGGGAGCAAGGGGTGCGAGCGGACCAGGGCCCGCCCCCCTCTAGTTACGGCACTGGTTCTGACTAACCTTTACCTTTTCTTTCCAATACTATTTTCCGATATCTTGACTATCAATTTAGCCACTTTAATTTATTTTGTGTCAAATCCCTCTATCCAGGGCTGTCCAACTGGCGGCCCGCGACCCCCCCTCATGTGGCCCTCCACATCAAAGTCTGCCTGCTGTGTCTGTTTACCATATGTAAAATTTAAAAGGTATCACTAGAGAGGTTAACTGGCCCCTGCATTGTTTAAACCTCAAATTCACACTGTATTGTTCACACGTCATCCCCCTGCATTGTTCACACTTGTGATACCTCTATTGTTCACACCCCTAAAGCCTGTACTGTTCACACCCAAGAACCAGACTGAAACTGCCCACATTGTTCACCTGTTCACACTTTATTCAAAATGCTAATGGGGCACCAGCACTGTGTCACTGTGTGTAGTACATATTAGACTGGTCCTGATTCCTGTCTCCTGCTCTGTTCTGTCTTCCCTATGCTCCCTGTGTGTGTCATACTTTGGTATTTGTTCTGGGGGTTTGTTAGCATTTGAAAATTATTGTTAGTGGCCCCTAAGGTGTTTAATCATATGCTGGGGTATTGTATTATACACAGGGGAGGAGGAGGCATATGGATTTATGGGTATTTCTTAATATGACTTAATTCTTTTCACATATGAGTGACATCCTTGCCAGGGCAGGCACAAGGTAGTTTGGCATTTGCATTACCATTTCCCTCCTTACCATGATGGTTTTTAAATAAAGAGAGCAAGAAAGTGTACAACATTTTTTCATTTATATTACTGCCCCCTGCACCTGTACCAGCAAGCTCAGCAGCCATCCATCATACACCCACCCTGTACCTGTGCCAGCAAGCTCAGCAGCCATCCATCATACATCCCTCCTACAGCCATCATATTGCCCCCAATCTTTACCTGTGCCAGCAGCAGCCAAAAATAAATCTGATCACATCATATTGCCCCCCAAGTATTTATGTACCTGTGCCAGCACCCAGCCCAGCAGCAACAACAAACATATGGCCCACAAATCTGTACCTGGCTGTGCCAGCAGGAAGCTTCACACTTTACAGTAATAGAAAGAATGTCTTCAGTTCAGTGCAACTGTGCAAGGCTGAGAGCAGCGAGAGCCACGCCAGCTCTCTGCCTCTCTCTGTCACCCAACACATCAGTGATGTTATTGACGCTTGTACGCATGTCGCACTGCACCGTACAGAAGGAGCTTTTACTTGCTGGTAAGAGGGAGAAGGTGAAGGAGAAAGTGCGCCCCTCAATGATGGCTCCCTAGACAGCCGTCTACTCTGCCTACCCCTAGTTCCAGCCCTGATCCCTACAGTGAGCACCAACCATTTGGTTTTTTTGGTGTGCTATTAATATGGACATGGTCTTGTGGTAACATGGGTGTGGTTTAAAGTGGGTGTGGTCTAAAAACAGGGAGTGGCTAACACTGGTTTCCGTTATCGGCCCTTCACCATGTAGATTAGAAAAATTCCGGCCCTCTGTACCATAGAAGTTGGACAGCACTGCTCTATGCTATAACCCTTTCAATATGCCAAAGCCATAACCATTACTTACTCCTTTCAGAAAGCTTTATCAGATCGTTATAATCTAAGGGAATATTTTCCTTTAAATTAACAACACAGTATAGCAACCAATAACTGAGTTTGACACAATAAAATGCTCACATAGAATTTCTCGGTGAGTAAAATATACTAACTATAGAGTTTAGTATCACAATAGCCTGTCTGTCCAAGAAATAAAGTGTTGACGTTTCACAGTTTCACATCTTGACTAGAGCCTCTTTTCTAATCAAATAATATATATATATATATATATATATATATATATATATATATATATATATATATATATACTGTATATATATATATATATATATATATATATATTTATATATATATATATTAAAAAAACAGCAAATATGGGCCACACGCCCTAATGATAGATACTACCTGGGTGCTCTGTGATGGCACTCACAGTCATGGGTCTGATCAGTCTATGTGGCTCTCCACACAGAAGAAATTGGGATGTTACAGGTGTCCGGATTGCATCACGTGTTGTTGTTTACTGAGTGGTCTGGATTTCCCCAACCTGTACACGGGGAAATGACTGAAAATCGCACACAGACTAACTTGTACATCTACCTTCGTGGTCTACATTATCATCTGCCCGTGTGGCCTATATTACGTTGGTAAGACCACCACTACCTTAAGTGAATGGATCAGTAACCATCACTCGGCTATCAACAAAGCCCTAAAGGAGGGTAAAGCTACCCAACCTGTAGCCAGACACTTTCTGTCTCATGGTCACGGACTTCCCACCTTCAAATGTATGACGATCGACCATCAGCCGTCCCTGAACAGGGGTGGTGATAGGGACAAGGCACTACTGCGTATTGGACACTCTGACATCCATTATTGAGTCACTCCCATTGGGTTGCTTCATCTAGGTTGCCTGCAGTGGGGTCCTGATGCCCACTGCTATGTTCCCATGGACTCTTTATTACGGATTATGCTATGCCCACAGTGCAATTGCTGTTCTTTGATGTAATCCTCTGTATTCAGTTCCTGTGTACATGACCTTCCTGCAGTCTATTGGTTTGAACATATAACTTTATGCATGTTGATTTTTATTTCCCAGCTAACCCACACTTTTGTTTTTACACTCACCTGGTTTAGGACACACGTAAGAGTCTCCTGATGTTGTCAGTCAAGGCACTCTATGCACTATTTACTTTGATGGCAAACATATCGGACCATTTTGGTGTACATGTATGTGGGCAGGGATAAATGACAAACACACACTGGATATGACCTCATGTCCTAAAGCCTTTGCCCATGTGTTAGCCCACCCGGGCCTCATAGGCATTTACTCCAACCATGGTAGGCCTCAAGTACAGGCACCGCTGGAATACAGCCATTATACCTGTTTTGACAATTTCCATTCATGTATAGAAGTCCGAGGCTAATGGCGAGAGGTCTATACGTTACTCCTATAGGAAGGGGAGTGTTATGTGTGTATTGTCTCAATCTGATGCCCACCATGGGCTCGCCCACCTCTACTGTAACAAGGCATCTGGATGCCATGGTTGTCTTTTCACCCTGTGACCCCCTGATTGGGACACTTTGATGCTACAGTTGGCCTTTCTAAGGGTAACAACATTCTGGGCCCAGTGTTGTAACCCGTGTTTTTCATCCTCATGGTGTGTCATCATAAAGATGTCAGTAATGTGGGTGGGTCCTATGATCACTTAGCCTCACTTTGGCTATAAATTGTGTATTCTATCACTGCACTGTGTTTCCTTGAGAAAGGTCCTTGTGTGGGACCGAAACATTGGATTAATAAACTTTTTTATTTTTTCTCCAAGTTGTGTTTCTCTGCAAATCTTGTGAGTGCCATCACCTCTTAGCTGATATATATATAGATATATATATAACCAAAGGAATGGTGCACTCCGTAGACAAAATTAAAACCTGGGTGCCAGCATGGGAAATAAGCAGTGAAAAAGGATTGCGGCACTCACAGGGTTTTAGGGAAAAAACAAAAAATGTTTTATTATTAAGCCTCAACGTTTCGATCCCCCACAGGGATCTTCGTCAGGGATCTTCGTTTTTGCTCCTGACGAAGATCCCTGTGGGGGATCGAAACGTTGAGGCTTAATAATAAAACATTTTTTGTTTTTTCACTAAAACCCTGTGAGTGCCGCAATCCTTTTTCACTATATATATATATATATATATATATATATATATATATATATATATACAGAAGTTGAAAGTAGCGACACTCACAGGTTTTGTAGAAGGTTTGCAAACAAAAGTGTTGTTTATTGAAGCTCAACGTTTCGATCCCCCACAGGGATCTTCGTCAGGAGAACACAAACAAACATTCAGAAATCCCAAAATATCCCAATATTTAAACCCCAAACACAGGAAATGGCGCCAAACCTTGTTGCCTGGCAACCGTGTAAGCTGTCCGTCAACCGCTGTACAGCTGTGCGCAGATGCGTGAAGTGCGAGGGAGAACAAAGGGGAGGAAGGGACCCGCAGTGTGGAGTGTGGGAGTAGGTGGAGGTAATAAAAAGCATGTAGGCGTATAAATATGTGAGCCCAGATTCCGAAGTTACTATCTTTTGTGCCTGAAGGACCCACACTATTGTGTAAAGCTGCCCCCACCCTGTCCGATTTGCTGATAGGTTAAGGGGTCAGTAAGGGAGCGTCCAATCAGCATCGCTGTGAGATGTACAGCCACTTAGTGAAGAATATGCCTTCCTTCACTCGTGATGCCACCCACGTCATCCAAAAGCTACAAGAACTGGAAGACCTACCGAATGAATTTCTTCTGGCAACCATGGACGTTAGGAGCCTCTACACTGTGATTCCTCATGTTCAAGGTATTAATTCATGCAGGAAAGCACTCGAGTTGAGACCATGCAAGGCTGTACCAACAGAGTTTCTTCTAAACTTACTTGAATTGACCCTTACACATAATTATTTTAAATTTGAAAGTACATTCTACCTGCAGGTGTCTGGCACGGCTATGGGCAGTGCCCTGGCACCCTCATATGCCAACCTCTATATGCTACAATATGAACTTGAGAACATCATGGGCTTGGTTGGAGGACCACTGATCGCCTACCTTCGCTACATAGATGACCTATAAGCTGTCCGTCAACCGCTGTACAGCTGTGCGCAGATGCGTGAAGTGCGAGGGAGAACAAAGGGGAGGAAGGGACCCGCAGTGTGGAGTGTGGGAGTAGGTGGAGGTAATAAAAAGCATGTAGGCGTATAAATATGTGAGCCCAGATTCCGAAGTTACTATCTTTTGTGCCTGAAGGACCCACACTATTGTGTAAAGCTGCCCCCACCCTGTCCGATTTGCTGATAGGTTAAGGGGTCAGTAAGGGAGCGTCCAATCAGCATCGCTGTGAGATGTACAGCCACTTAGTGAAGAATATGCCTTCCTTCACTCGTGATGCCACCCACGTCATCCAAAAGCTACAAGAACTGGAAGACCTACCGAATGAATTTCTTCTGGCAACCATGGACGTTAGGAGCCTCTACACTGTGATTCCTCATGTTCAAGGTATTAATTCATGCAGGAAAGCACTCGAGTTGAGACCATGCAAGGCTGTACCAACAGAGTTTCTTCTAAACTTACTTGAATTGACCCTTACACATAATTATTTTAAATTTGAAAGTACATTCTACCTGCAGGTGTCTGGCACGGCTATGGGCAGTGCCCTGGCACCCTCATATGCCAACCTCTATATGCTACAATATGAACTTGAGAACATCATGGGCTTGGTTGGAGGACCACTGATCGCCTACCTTCGCTACATAGATGACCTAGTACTAATCTGGGGTGGAGATGTCACATCACTTACCAACTTTTTCAATAACCTCAACGGTCTAGATACGCCAATTCGTCTAACTATGAACTTCAGTGATCAGGAGATTGAATTTCTTGACCTGCTTATTTTCAAGACAGCTGATGGCTTGGGCACTAAGCTATACAGAAAACTGACAGATCGTAACACCATTCTTCATGCCGATAGCGACCATCCCCCCTCAACTATCAGGGCAATCCCCTACTCACAATTCCTGCGGACAATTCGCAACAATAGTGACCCAACGATGGCAGAGATCCAACTGAGGAAAGCATTTGAGAGGTTTCAGGCAAGAGGCTACCGTAAGGACCTACTGGAACAACAGCTTACGAGAGCTATGAACCATTCGCAGTCTGATCTGCTAAAATCTAAACAAAAGAGTGAACATTCCCAGAATCAATTGATATTCACTACAAAACACAGCCATATCTCAAGAAAGCTAAAACAATGTGTTAAAAGACACTGGCCTATTATTTCCATGGATGACACTTTATCCCTACACCAATCCCCATGTCCTATGTTTGGCCATGGAAGGAATCAAAATTTGAGGGATATTCTGGTACAGACTGATTTTAGCAACAAAACAATAAGGAACACTAACTGGCTCAATGAGCAGAAAAAACTTGGCTGCTACCGCTGCCCAGACTGCATGACATGTCGTTCTATGTTGGTAGGCAAGGACTTTCCTCACCCTCATACGGGTAAACGATTTAAGATACAACATAGACTTACCTGTACATCTACCTTTGTTGTGTATATTGTCATTTGCCCATGTGGGCTTTACTACGTGGGCAAGACAACCACCCAACTAAAAGAAAGGATTGCCAACCACAGGTCTGCGATTAGCAGAGCATTGAAGGAACAAGCAGCTAAACAACCAGTAGCAAGACATTTCCTGCAATTGGGCCATGGACTCCCTACATTTCGGTGTATGGCCATTGACCACCAACCTCCTCTCTCTAGAGGGGGTGACCGGGATCTGGCCCTACTCAGGAAAGAATCGAAATGGATATACCGTTTGAATACTGTTACCCCACGTGGGCTCAATGAGACACTCCCATTAGGATGCTTTCTGTGAACTTTGTTGCTCCTTGATATGTTGTCTCTGATATTTTGTATTTACAACATTGTTTCATAGTTGCTGCTGTTTGATATAATGTTTCTAATAGCAGTGGTTCCGTGGAAATTTGACAAGTTCTGAAACAGTCTATATTTATATACACGCTGTGTTCTCCCTCCTATACCTGTCTGTTTCTCCTACGCTGTTTTTATCCCTTGTTTCCAAGACTATCTGCTGCCTGAGTACCACCGTGATAGGGCTGCCCTGTACCCTTTGACGCTGCACCTATATATTGCTTGCAATGTGACTATCTAATATGTGGGGACGGATAAAGGTATGCCTGCCAGCCGATCGTTCACTCCTAGTGTGGAACGCATTTACCCCAGACGCAACCGAATCCCTTTAATCCGTATGCCTTGAGAATACATGCTACCGTGTGCGGGTGGTTGCTACCGGCAATGGGGAACTGTTGTGACGAGGCACGGCCCCCTTCTGCGCAGTGGCACAGGAGCCGCGGGGAGCCGCGACTGCTGTGTCCATTGCTAATATGCTAATTCCCTGGTTGCTAAGTGACGGGGACCAGGCTACGGGCGGTTATACTGTTGTCCAGTACGCATGTGCGCACACCCACCTCTACTAGATGTATGATTGGAGTAAACTGGTCTCACAGCGATGCTGATTGGACGCTCCCTTACTGACCCCTTAACCTATCAGCAAATCGGACAGGGTGGGGGCGGCTTTACACAATAGTGTGGGTCCTTCAGGCACAAAAGATAGTAACTTCGGAATCTGGGCTCACATATTTATACGCCTACATGCTTTTTATTACCTCCACCTACTCCCACACTCCACACTGCGGGTCCCTTCCTCCCCTTTGTTCTCCCTCGCACTTCACACATCTGCGCACAGCTGTACAGCGGTTGACGGACAGCTTACACGGTTGCCAGGCAACAAGGTTTGGCGCCATTTCCTGTGTTTGGGGTTTAAATATTGGGATATTTTGGGATTTCTGAATGTTTGTTTGTGTTCTCCTGACGAAGATACCTGTGGGGGATCGAAACGTTGAGCTTCAATAAACAACACTTTTGTTTTCAAACCTTCTACAAAACCTGTGAGTGTCGCTACTTTCAACTTCTGCATCTACTTAATGTTCAGCTGGCACCCAGGTACATGAACGTGGAAACGATGTGCACCTTCAGACGACATATATATATATATATATATATATATTGCACCTAACAAGTAACATGCACATTTTACAAGCCACACCTAGTAGTTTTTCTTTTAAGCTGGATGTTTTAGTAGTTGTAATGCACTAGAGCCATATATATATCCTGTATCCTTGTGCTTAGTGCTCAGTGATTTAGTCACTTATAAACGGTGCTTAGTAATACCACTTATGTCACTTAAGTGTTCATTGAAACTTTTTTTTTCAAGAAATAATGTACCTCCTATTCCTGCTTCCTTAAATATTAGAAGTAAATTCTGAGTTCCATGACCTGCATAAAAGCAAATCACCCGTGACCTTTTTATGACTCTTTATGATCATGGAACAACTTGAAGGGGCAGATTCACTAATTGCTAGCGTGCTAGCGTCCGCTTCGCTCACATCACAACACTTTGCCAGGTGTAGATTCACCAGGACAACGCTAATTCACTAAAATCCAAAGTGGCGTCCAGGGCGCAAGACGCTGGTGAAGTAGCGCTAGTGTTACTGCGGCAAGCAAAGCAAAGTTGCGATAACGTTGCCTAATTTGCATACGGCGGGAAGTTAAAGTTCAATGGATGTATATGTTGCAGCCAATACATTACACTACACAAGCGTTTTTTGGGACTTTTTTGAGGAACTACTATCTACTCTATTGCACTTCGCCTGGTTTGAGGTGGCAAAGGCAAGTCTAGCACAAGAGGTAACATTAAGTAAACTCTGCATCTTAGTGAATTTGCATAGTTACGTCCCTTCTCCAGATCGCAACTTCGCCAGATGTAAGGGAGGGAATTACCGCTAGAGTCTATCTCCTTCCCTAGCGAAATTACGCCTGTGCCTGTAAATCGGCGAAGTAACAACAATGACGTCACGCTGGCGAATTTACGGTAACGTTAGTCACTACGCCCTTCAGTAAATCTGCCCCCAAGACTTCTACTATGCTTGCATTTTACAATTGAGGAATATTATTCCTTACAAAAGAACTGCGTGCTTTAATCCTCTCAGATACTGTAAGCATTATCTCAGTCTGTAATGTCCTCTTTAACTAGGGAAAGCAGATAGAGTTCCTTAGAAAGCACAAAGTGGACAAAGGAAAATCAAAAGCAAATAACCAATTTAGGATTCCTCAGTGTAAAATTGATTTTACAATCAATTGTTATTAATAAATAACAGTTGTGTTCCTGGAAATATCACCAATGTAATTAGTGCTAGCTATCCCATTAACCCTTTCTGGTTGAACCAGATCATTACATTGTAGAAGTCAAAAGGTCCTAATCCAATGACAGCTGTTACAGCCTATTGGAACCTTGAAAACTACTTACAATAAATCTGTTGATAACAGGCAAATACATCTGCTGATAGCAGGCAAATTATTCAGGCCATCCTATTTGGCCTGTGTTTTATAACATCTGCAGTTACCAGTGATGAACTCTAACATACACATAAATGATCATTATGCTGATATTTAAACTATGTTATGTCAAATATTAGGTACAGGTATGGGATCTGTTATCCGGAAACCAGTTATCCAGAAAGCTCCAAATTACAGAAAGGCTGTCTCCCATAGACTCCATTATAATCAAATAATCCAGATTTTTAAAATTGATTTCCTTTTTCAATGTAATAAAAAAACAGTACCTTGAACTTGATCCAAACCAAACCAAGATATGACTAATCCTTATTGGAAATAAAACCAGCCTACTGGGTTTATTTAATGTTTAAATGATTTCCCTTTAAGGTATGATGATTCAGATTACAGAAAGATATGTTATCCAGAAAACCCCAGGTCTCGAGCATTCTGGATAACAGGTCCCATACCTGTACAATGTGTTATGGTTCCTTTCCACTAAATTAGGGATGGGTAATTGATAAATACAGGTATGGGACCTATTATCCAGAATGCTTGTGACCTGGGGTTTTCCGGGTAATTGATCTCTCCATAATGTGGATCTTCATACGTTAAGTCTATTAGAAGATTGTGTAAACATCAAATAAACCGTATAGGCTGGTTTTGCCTCCAATAAGAATAAAATTATATCTTAGTTGAGATCAAGTACAAGGTACTGTTTTATTATTACAGAGAAAAAGGAAATGCTTTTTAAAAATTTGGATTGTTTGATTATAATGGAGTCAAAGGGAGACAGTCTTTCCGTAATTTGGAGCTTTCTGAATAATGGGTTTCTGAATAAGGGATCCCATACCTGTTTATTTAAATTTTGATCAATTTAATGTTGTGCCTTGGTAGGAGGAGTGGGCATACTGTTTGTACAATAAATGGGCTTCTCTATTTACTAGGGTTTTTATTTGGCATAAAATGCTCTGCAACTGTATGCTACTTCGGTTATTATGTAAAATAACTCAGAATGCGTGTTTCTTTATAACAATAAAAAAGGAACTAATTTAAGAGAAATCATTTTGCAAAGAAGTCAGTTTTCTAGATTACCGGAATAATATTTTCACTAAAAATGTCCAGGGTGATGCCTTTGAAAATAGTTAATATATTATCAAAATACTTCTGTCACTGTTACTCACAGATGTAACTACTGACATCAGAATAAATAATATGAAGGAAGCAGAGGAGCAGACTATGCTGCAACATGCATTTATTAGTAATACACCACACTACATGTTTCAAGCAAGCATGCCCTTTGACAGATTTATGGGAATTAATATGCATTTCTATCTAATCTATGGATTTATTATATATTAGGGGACTTTTCTTATTCCGTGATGTAGTAACACAGCATTCCTGTATTTCACAATAATTTCTTTTTATTGTGTAATATTGTGTAAAGCAGAGTAGCTTCGGGGAAAATGTGGTCTACATTATTTCTGAAAAATGTATTATTGGTTAGTGTGTATTTTGGTACTCATGTGAAAAATGTATTATTGGTGAGTACATATTCTAGTGCCTTTAGGACTGGCAAAGCATCAGCAGTCTTTGCTTTAAGGTTTGTAGTCAAGATATACAAGACCCGTGGCAGGATCAGTTAGTTACCCTTTACCTAAAAATGTTTAAATATCATGGTGCTCGGAGAGGTTTGTATCTTATTTAGTATCATATAATACATATAGGCTGGTATTTAAAAACACATACATATATAAAATCACAAAACAATACAGTGCTAATTAGTGATGGACGAATCTGACCAGTTTGCTGAAAATGTGTGAAACGGCGAAAATTCACCAAAATGCATTGAAGTCTATGGGCCACAACAATTTTTTTGAAGAGCGACAAATTGCACAACTCATTTTTGCAGCTCAACATATTTTTTCACCCAATAGAGTCTATAGCTGTAATTTTTGCAGCAAAACTAATCGGAAAATTTTGCTCATCACTAGTGTTAATAAAACTTGTGTAAAAAATCAACTGGGTCAAAAAAGGGGGAGAGCTTAATTATGTGATAACATTAGACCACAAAACACTTAAGCACAAATGAATGAGAATATTGATTTCGTATACGTAGATGTTCTTGAGGAGTGATTCAACCTTACTGTTGTATAGGACTTTCTGGTTGTAAAAATCACATATTTGCACAAAAATTGTCAATTGGTCAATGTCATTTTCACCCATAGTTTCTAATTAAATTCACTTTGACCCTTGATAAATCTGCCCCTAAACTACTCTAAAATGCAGCTGCTAGATAATGCAAAACACAGTGAACAACAAGGATCATAACCTCAAAAAGACAGCATATATCATATATACAATCACTTTTGTTCTGATGGTACACACTAGATCCAGCATCCCAGTTCCCAAAACTATTTTCTGAATAAGCAACTAAACATTAGCTACAGGTATGGGACCTGTTATTCAGAATGCTCGGGAGCTGGGGTTTTCCAGATAACAAATCTTTCTGTAATTTGGATTGTCATACCTTAAAGGGATTCTGTCATGATATTTATGATGTCATTTTTATTTCTAAATGACACAGTTTACACTGCAAATAATTCACTCTACAATATAAAATGTCATTCCTGTACCAGCAAGTGTATTTTTTTTTTTAAGCTGGTGTGTAGGCAGCCATCTCAGGTCATTTTGCCTGGTCATGTGCTTTCAGAAAGAGCCAGCATTTAGGATGGAACTGCTTTCTGGCAGGCTGTTGTTTCTCCTACTCAATGTAACAGAAAGTGTTGCAGTGAAACCTGGATTTTACTATTGAGTGCTGTTCTTATATCTACCAGGCAGCTGTTATCTTGTGTAAGGGAGCTGTTATCTGGTTACCTTCTCATTATTCTGTTGTTAGGCTGCTGGGGGGAAAGCGATGGGAGTAATATCACTCCAACATGCAGTACAGCAGTAAAGAGTGACTGAAAGAGTGACTGAAGTTTATCAGAGCACATGTCACATGACTGGGAAACTGACAATATATCTAGCCCCATGTCAGATCTCTTTTGAGAAATGGATTTCAGTGCAGAGTCTGCTGAAGCAGCACTATTAACTGATGCATTTTGAAAAACCTTTTTTCCCATGACAGTATCCCTCTACTAGAAAATCATGTAAACATCATCTAAACCTTAAATAAACCCAATAGGCTGGTTGTACTTCCAATAAGGTTTAATTATATCTTACATTGGATCAAGTACAAGCTACTGTTTAACTTTTTTTTAAAAAATTTGGATTATTTGGATAAAATTGAGTCTATGGGAGACAGCCTGTAATTTGGATAACGGGTTTCAAGATAAACAATGCCATACCTGTACTTAGAGTCATACAGATGCAGGTATATGATATACAGTATTGTCTGGAAGGCTTGGGACTAGTGATTGGCGAATTTATTCACCAGGCGCAAACTCGCGGCGAATTCCCGTGATTCGCCGCCTGTGAATAAATTTGTGAAACTGCCGCAAAAATATGCAAAAACGAGATGCTGGCGCCGTTTCGTGAATCTTTTGCCGTTCCGCAAATTTCGCTGGAAATTCGAGAATTTTTCAGCGATGCGAAACGCCCCAAAATCGCCCATCACTACTTGGGACCTGTTGTTTCCTGGAAAAGGGATCTTTCCATAATTGAATCATCATACCTTAAAGCAATTGTTCCATATAAAGGTAAATAGATAGGCTGTGCAAAATAAATTCAATATAGTTAGACAAAAATGTAATCTATAAAGGCTGGAGTGAATGGATGTCTAACACAATAACCACAACACTACTTCATGTTTGGCAGCTCTCTTGCTTTCCACTGATTGTTACCAGGCAGTGAACGAACAGTGACTTGGGGGGGGGGCCACGTGTGTCATAACTGCTTTCGAATCTGACCTGCTTGCTAAGGATCAATTGCAAACTCACTGAACAGTTATGTCCCATGTGGCACCCCTTAGTCGCTGACTAACGCCGAGTTATAGAGCTGAAAAACAAGAAATTGTGTTCTGCTAGGTATCTGCTTACTCCAGCCTCTATAGATTACATTTTTGGCTAACTAACTATAGAAACATTTTTTGCACAGCCTATCTACTGTATTTACCAATTTTATTTTTTACACTGAACTTTTCCTTTACGTCTGCTAAAATTAATTTAAACATTAAATCTATTTACCAAATTTAATTTTTTACACTGAACTGTTCCTTTAAGTCCGCTAAAATTAAATTAAACATTAAATAAAAACTGCAGGATTATTTTGCCACCAATATGAATGTTTGCAGCTTAGTACTCATCATGTACAAGGTACGTTTTATTATTACAGAGAAAAGGAAATACTTTTTAACATCAATCATTTGCTTAAAATGGAACATGACATTTTTAATTATTCAGAGCTTTCTGGATAATGGGTTTCCAGATAAGGGATCCAAAACCTGTACTATAGAAAATTTCTTTCAATGCAGACATTGGTAAGAAAACATCCCTAGGGATTACTCTGAGCTAAAATATGGATAGAAAACTTTTGGGGATATCTCAACCTTTCTTTCTAATTCTTACTTTATGAATAGTGTTTGGTGTATGAATGAGCAATGTATTATTATTGGAAATTGTAGCACTAGTCACTTTTTAAAGCTTATTACAAACTGGTTTAAGACTAATTATATTAGTCAATTAAATGATCTTATGAGGCATAAGTAATTTATTTCAGCACAAGACATTTTCAGTTACCCAATATAATCAAATACATCCAAACAATTCAAGTTATCCTTGTATTCCTTGTAATCTGCAGAGACAAGGGATACAACCTTATGGCATCTATAATTCAGAATGCTTAGGACCTGGGGTATTCACTATATTGTTTTTTCGTAATTTGGATCATCATACCTTATGTTTGGTAAAAATAAATGAAATCATTAAGCAGGGTTATTTATCAAAGGTCGAGTTGTTTTTTTCTTGAAAAATTTGAGTTTTCCAGGGTAGTTTTCGATAAAAACTTTCCAAAAAAGTTTTGAGATTTATTATACCCTGAAGCTAGAAATAGCTTGAATCCAAAAATACTTCAGCTAAAACATGTTGAGGTCATGTGGAAGTCAATGGAAGAAATTCCTTGAACCATTTGAAGATATTTATAGCCTTCATGAATTTTGTTTTTTTTTCGGTTGGTTTGGTATGAAAAACCTCACAAACTCATCCTTATATACATAACCCCTTAAATAAACTCAGTATATTCTTTTGCCAATAAAATGGATATGTGTAGCTTAGTTACCATCAAATACACAATACTGTTAAATTACTAAGGAGAAATTGGAAATCATTTTCTTAAATTTGAGTTAATTGCTTAAAATCAACTCTAAGGCAGATTGGCTTCCCATGAATCGAGCTTTCTGGATATTTCCTAGAAAAGAGAACCCATCCCTGCATTACATTTATATCAACCAATGAACAGGTAGAATTTAAATGTCTGCTGTCTGAAAACAAACACCTGATTGATTGCTATGGGTTTCTAGAGATGGGTTAAACTTTTCCAATGTGTTTCATAATTCCATTAGCTTTTAGTTGAAATTGTTGCAAGACTTTATAGACATACACCGCACAGAGTAATGCTCTGGGCAATCTATAGCCTATATAACCTGACTTTATAATTAAAAATATGTTTATGACAGATTAAAACACATTGTTTACATAAAGGTATTCTTCAGACTTTTTTTTTTTTTTGCTAAAAATAGATTTCAATTAATTTCATGTTCATTGCAGCTTTATTCATCACCATGATATTAGATTTTTGAAACAATACCTCGGTCTATCTTGTCAACCCACTTAAGGATTACCATATAGTAATAATATAGTAATACCATATTACATATACAAGAGCACAAGATACAAATTCAAATTTTGTGCTAAACACACAGCATCCGTTTTGGATAGACTAATGTTTGTATAGAATGGGGAAAAATTCCCTGGAAATGTACGGCAGTCAGATCAATAGGTACTGCTACTGTAGTATATGTAGCTTAATATTCAACAGCATACCTTTTCAGAGAATGTACGTTGTAGCATTTCCAGTCTTCTAGGCTTCTAATGTGCTTTCTTCTTTATACTCTGTGCAGTGCCACACATTAGCATCGCCCATGTCTAAGAGCCCTGGGAGGTTGGTGATATGGGCGGCACCTTTTCTTTGTAAATGTGGACTGCTTCCAAGGTCTGCATTTGTTCTGCTGGCATGAGTTCATGTTTTCTACCCAGGAAGCACATTTTCTGGAAAGCAAACTATAGCCTTCCTTGTATGCTTTCTGATCTGAAAAGTCGACACCTGTGGGTAAAAGATCAGACCACCAATTTACTGTACAAGTCATCTATTTTATTTTTTTTATTAAAAAAAGTCATCCTTTTTTGAAGTAGCTCTTATCCTTGTACTTTCAAATAAGCATAAATTCACTCTATAAAAATGACACTTCATAGACAAATTAAAAACAAATATACTGCACAGCCCTTTAGCACAAATTGTTAGGCAGACAAGCTGCAGTCTGTCCAAACTGAAAATATTATAAGCTCATGCACATTTTCACTGGTTGAGTGGCGCATAGGTAAACGAGGAAGTGAGAGAAGCCATAACTGACCATAACAACATTATTTGGAGACCCCCATGCATGGACAAATTGACCCTCATCCCTCCTTTTGGTCTAAATGCCTATCGGTCAAATCACCTACACGTTGGCAATTGTATGGCAGAAATGTATTTTAATGTGATAGAATTTTTTTCCCCAGGAATTTCATTCTCATCTCAATCTCTGTTCTTTGCTTCATTGGCTATGCAGATGTATCTAATACTTTATAACACAATGAGGCGTGGAAACGTTTTTTCACTGTATAATTAATGAATCTGTCAAAAGGGGCTGTATTATTAAATATAATAACAGCACTAATAATTACGTTAAAGTTTAGCTTAAAATATGTTAAAAGAGCATCTAGATCACTATTTCCACAAAAATTCAAACACGATTTACAATATGTATATCTTATAAATGTAGCATTAATTCATGTACTATAGCAAAAGTAGCTTTCAAATATTTTAAACTGTTGGTGCTGTAGATTGCCCCTGAGAACAACACTGGTGCCTTTGGGCCTTCCAATTTTATAAACATATTCACGCTTTTAAAATGGTTCTCTTTTGGGCATTCCAAAATGCAAGACCCTCAATAAAATGCAAGACCTCAATAAAATGCTGGCAATAACTCTAAATAAAATAAAGTAGTACTGTACAAACTACCACATAATCTTTTGAATAAAGACTATAAAGATAACAAATAGTCCTTGATCTCCAACATTTATAGTACAGATGTCACGTTTATACAACAGTACAGCAAACATAAAATCTCCCACGCATACCTTCTAAAAAGATTAAAAATAAAAGTAAACATTGTTTTATCAATAATAATAATAATCATTAGTTCCAGCAATAATAATGAAAACAAATAATCGTTTATCCAATCTGCTTTCCCTAAGCTGGACATTCAGGAATATCGGCCTTCAGGCATGGCAGGGCCTTCTGCTCTAGGATATTCTGTCTGTCTTTCCAAACGGCAATACATCTGGTATTCATGGTTTTTGAGAGATGCATATAATCTGTCTTTTCATTTAACAAACGTTTTTCTAAAAACCAACTCATTGTGCATCATCTCTAAGAAAGTAAAATGGGAATTATATTTATTTGCAGTTTTACAGCAAGACAGAATTTAAAGATCAGCAGCTTAAACAGAAACTTACACAAAACTAATGTAGTGTTACATTTATGGCCCCTATTTTGCGGTTTGACTGCCATTCTTCTAAATACTTGCTGGGTAGATGTCTGAATGTGTGCTAATGAATACATTTCACATACTAGTATTGTCCAAAGAGATATAAATCCATATAAGCAGCAGCATCTGTGCTACTGCATTAAACCGTTGGCTTCTCTAGACTGTGAAGGGTTGTATAAAACTAGTTAAAAGTATCATTGTTCAATGCTGTCCAAATTATGTGAACAATTTAAAGGAGAAATAAAGTTTATCTGAAGAAGTAGAGCAGACATATTATACATTATGTTTTGGGCTTCTATACCAGCCCAAAGCAACCATAGCCCTTTTGCTGTTAAGATCCGTGCCTCCAAATATGCCCCTGTAGCTACCCATCATCTTTTCTGCTGATTCACTGCACATGCTCTGTGCTGCTGTCACTTACTGAGCTTAGGGGCCAATGCACAAGATACTGAACCAGTGTTGTTCTCAGGGGCAACCTACAGCACCAACAGTTTAAAACATTTGAAAGCTACTTTTGCTATATTAAATATATTAATGCTACATTTATAAGATATACATTATTGTAAATCATATTTGAATTTTTGTGGAAATACTGATCTAGATGCTCTTTTAACATATTTTTAGTTACATTTTAACATAATTATTAGTGCTGTTATTATATTTAATAGCACTGCCCCTTTTGACAGATTCATTAATTATACAGTGAAAAACCTCTCCACGCCTCATTATATTATAACGTATTAGATACACACCTTAGATTTGAGCACATCCAAACAATTAATGTATGCCACTAAACCACAAGTTGGTATTATTAGTATTTATCTGTAGTGAAGTGACAGATGATTGGATGCTTATCTTGTTTAGCCTCGAAGTGGCATACAAAAAGTAATCAATAGTTAAAACGTAACTTTTAATAATGTTACCACTTAAAGCGCTCCTCATTAGACAAACTCACTGCTCGACCAAATTGTTGGCAGCACTGGACAATGTCCTTAAAAAACAACAATATTAAAAACTGCAATAAGTGGACAAATGGTGTTCTAAAAGAGACATTGCTCAATAGGAAATACTGTATTTAACGCTCCAATAGTCACCCGCTCTATCTCTTCCCTTCATCCCCCCCTGCTACTCCAGCCTGTCTACATGGGGGCCGAGTGGGAGCTAAGCACACCACTCCACTTATGCCACCCTATGTGTTTCACCGACTAACTGATGATGATAATGATGACTAACCGAGTTAGTCAGTGAAACGCGTAGGGCGACATAGGTGGACAAATCACAGATGGACAAATCACAGATGATCAATATTTAGTTGGTATATATTTCACATTTAATTTACCTGTGCCAGCATGGCTCTTTTTCACTCTGGTTGTTGGCTTGAATCAATGAAATGTGGCCATCAATGTGTCTGGCAAGTTTTATGGTATGTGTACATTCAGCCCCTGGAGGATTGGTCGGAGGGTCAGCCATTCTATCTTTACTAAACACATTGATCATTTTAAACGTCCTACTGTATTGCTTAGCAGGTAGTTTATTGCTATAAATTTGTTCAAAGTAGATGTTTTATTAACTAGCCATTTCAGAGTATTAGACCAGTCCCCAGTCTTCTTGGCCACCCTATCACTTCTTATCTTTAAAACCCATGTTAAAGGGGGTCAGTCGTGTTTCTTGTGCATACAACATTAATCTATATAATTAAGTTCTAGTATATAGTTAAATGTATTTTCATAGAAATTATTTTTCAGTGGAGGGTATCATTAAACTTTAGTTGATTTTTCTATATGAATACAGACATATTTCCTAGAAGGATCCTTGCCCCTGGACATAAGTCTAAGAATTCTCCTTACATTCTCGGAATGCTGGCCTTGGTTTAGCATTCCTCCCTTTACTTTGCAAGGTGGTCTCTCCTGCATCACATTCTCATCATTTACATCCTGTGAAAGAATGTTAACCCAACAATCTGACATAACACATAAATCAGTGTAATTTAATGACTTCTGCTTCTGTATCTGTAAAAATAACCATTTATAGATTAGTATAAATGTAGTCAAATCAAAAGTTGATGGGGTTTTTTTTTTTTTTGTATCTGAGTGTAAATTTTTGCGTGACGTTCCTCTGGGTATTCTGGATTCCTCCCACTATCCAATAATTTACAGGAAGATAAACTGGCCCCTCAAAATTTCCTGCAGTTTACGTGATAGGGATCCTAGATTGTAAGCTCCATGGGGCAGGAATTGATGTTGACGTGTATAATCTTTATAAAGTACTGCAAAATGTTTTTCCTATTATAAACGAAGTATAATAATAATCTAGATTATTGTCATTGATTTAGTGCTAAAGTATTTTATACAGTTTATGTTTAATTGTATAATGATGAACAGTACCATGGAAGCAGTACTTCTGATTTGTTAAAGGAGAATGAAAGTGTTCTTGCACTTGGGGGTGCCAAATGTTATGCACCCCCCCAAGTGATTGTATTGACTTACCTAAAACCCCAGGCCGGTGCTCCAATCAGCAGAAAACGGCACCGGCTCTTGGTTCTTCCAGCGACCACCATGGAGTGATCCTCTTCTGTCTTTCTCTTTCTTCGCACAGCTGCGCATGCGCACTAAAAAGTCGGCTATTTAGTTTGACTGTGCATGCGTCTGCCCCGGGAAATCTGAAGAAAGAAGAAGCCGGAAAAGGATTGCTCCGTGGAGCTCACTGGAAGAATACCAGGCCGGTGCAGTTTTCTGCTGATAGGAGCACCGGCCCGGGGTCTCAGGTAAGTCAATACAATCATTTGGGGGTGCCTAGCATTTGGCACCCCCAAGTGCAAAAAGATTTTCCTTCTCCTTTAAGACCCCTGCACTGTATCATATAAAGCTTATCATTAATAAACATCTTCAATATACTGCCTGCAAAATATCTTCATATGCCATTATTGACATTGTGGACTGTCAGATCTATATTCAGTTTAACCATGGTCATATGCACAGCTGGTAAGTTCCAGATCAAGACTAGCTCTGCATTCTTCAGAATATTAAGCGATCATTTTGTCAGGATTATTTATTGCACTTGCCCTTGGCCACACTGTATCTAGTCCTGCTGTATAGATCTCCAGACTTTTACAGGCTTCTTCAGCTGAAAAAACTCCCCTTAGGAAAACGTCAGGATAATAAGCAACAAATTTAGTGTTATTTTTTTCACAGAATTTAATATAACAAAGAAAAATTACGCCATAAAACCTTCTAAACTGATCTAATTGGAATAATGAAATGTTAAATAATTAATATGTTTCAAATATATTCTCCTTAACCATATCTAATTTATCTTTCATAATTCAGTTTCTTTTATAAACAGAACAATCGTATAATCCATTTTAGGCACTAAACTCATTTTAACCAGCTTTTAGTTGCCATTTTAAGAAACAATTTTGCAAGATCATCAGTGAGCAATTTACACATTTCCATGAATGTCAGAAAACATCAAGCTTGACAAAACAGTTTTGTAGATGCTGCACTTACGTGGTGTAATGGTAATGACAGACGTCTTATTGATGACCAGCATATTTGTACATTGGGTATTTTTAAAATGCAGAACTAGGACCAGTTTATACAAGACAGAAGATTGGGAAGCTAAACTGCCTAATATTATACACTTTAATAAATGCCAAACGTAAAGAAAAGCAATTGCCTATGACTTAAGACATTTTATTCTGTTTCCATAAAATTACTTTTAAAACCACAAATCAGTCACTTGTGTTATTTAGCAGTTCAAGATCCTCTTTTGTGTTTCAATTGATTCACAAGAAGCCAAAAAATAAGCAATTATAAAAAAAATTGCCCATCAAGCTGCGTTAAAATCATTCACATTTTTGGTTAAGTAGTATTTTTTCCTTTGCTGTCCACTTAAGTCACCTTTTCCTGGCAGTGAATTCTGTATGTTAATTGCTGATCACCTTCCATAGTGGGAGTTAAAGTGATACTATCATCAAAATTGATGATGCGTGATACTGCTATTTGATAAATGTGTGATATAGGGTCAAATAATGTTATATTGGAAAAAAAATTGTTAGCTTTAGAAAAAAAAACTATTGTCAGTTGTTATGCTTGCGTGGAGAACCCCATTTCCTGGTACACAACTATTTATATTTCCTCCCTGGCTAAGAATAGAAGTCTTGTCTTGCTTTATGCTAGGGATTCTAGATATGCTTACAGCACCAGAGACACTATCCCACAAGACTTACAGCACTCCTTCATGAAGAGGCCTGCAGCTGATTTAACAAGAATGTAGAAGATACAAAAGCTTAGCTGAGGAACAACTTTAAAGCTTGAGTTAAAAAAATGTATTGCAGGTTTAGAATTTATTATCAGGAATACTTTGGACCTGGAGTTTTCAAACAAGGGATATTTTCATAATTTGGATCACTATATCTTAAATCTGCTAAACAAAATGTCAACATTAAATAGACCCAATAGTACTGTTATGCCACCAATATGGACTATATTATTACAGTGAAAAAGAAGACTATGGAGAAGGCGTTGTCGTAAGTCGGAGCTTCCTATACAGGATCCATTATCCTGAAGCTCGTTATCCAGAAAGTTCCAAATTTCAGAAAGGCCATCTCTCATAGACTATTTAAATCAAATAATTAAACATTTTAAAAATATTCCTCTTTTCTCTTTAATTAAACATTAAACATTAACTTGTACTTGATCCAAACTAAGAATTAATTAATCCTTATTGGAGGCAAAATAATCCTTTTGGGTTTATTTCATGTTTAGGTAATTTTTCAGTAGACTTAAGGTGTGGTGATCCAAATTATGGAAAAATCCCTTATCTAGAAAAATCCAGGTCCCAAGCATTCTGGATAAAATGTCCCATACCTGTACCTGTATAATAAAACAAGACAATTTAGAAGTATTTTTTGGGCTACTTCGACCATCGAATGGGCTACTTCGACCTTCGACTACGACTTCCACCACTCTTCATTCATTTCTATGGGATTTTTTAAAAGAGTATTTATCATTGGGTGAAAGTGAAAGTTCACCTTTGATAAATATTCTTTTAAACATGCTATAGAATGGAAAGTGGCGGAATTTCACATAAGTGGACTGAGGTGACCTCAAACATCACTCTTTGATAAATATACCCCACAGTGAGAGTCAGTACTTGATATATTGCATATTGTTGAGATGTATTAATGTGTGTGCTCTCATACAGATCCCACAGTAATCTGATACTGATACAGTGTCATGTGACATGATCTTTGTCTACTAATGCAGAAGTGTTAATAAAGTTATGTCTTTTTGAAGCAAGAGAGTCATGGGGGCAGATTCACTAACTGGCAAAAAAGTCGCCAGCGACCACTTAACAAGCATCGCTACACTTCGCCAGGTGCAAATTCGCTAGAGGTCTTGTGCTCAGGTTAATTTGCATACGGCGGAAATTTAAAGTTGAATGGATGTCTTTATGTTATATGTTGCAGCAAATACATTACATTTCCACTGTTAATAACATGTGTCCAGGGAACCTTAATAAAGAAAATAGAGTTGTTATAATGCCCTACACATGAGCCCACTGTATAGTTAGGGGCATATTTATCAGAGGTCGAAGGTCGAAGTTAAAAAAAACTTCGAACTTCGAATACAAAAAGACCAATCGAATGGAGGTCGAAGTTTTTTTGGGGTCGAAGTGGGCCGAATTCGCCCTACTTCGAATCGTACGATCGTACGATTGTACTTTGATTCAAAGTCTTTTTAACTTCGACCTTCGATCTCCCAAACTCCCCCAATTGCCTCCATACAGGTTGCAGGAGGTCCCCCATAGGCTAAAACAGCACTTCGGCAGCTTTTAGGTGCAGAATGGTCGACGTCGAAGTATTAAAGAGACCTTCGAAGTTTCGACGTTTTTTCAAATTCGAATCGAAGTATGACTATTCCCTAGTTGGAATACACAAAAAGTAGCTCCAAATCCAAAGTTTTTCACTTCGAAACTTCACCTCGACCGTTGATAAATCTGCCCCTTAATGTTCTATATGTTAGGAAATGTATAGGGGAAACCAGTTACTCAAATAAAATGATTCTGAAAAAAGGAAAAGACGCCAGCATTTTTTGAACTTTGATGCTTTTTCCACTCAGAATATGATGTAAGTAACAGAAGATTGAGGAAGATCTATATACTCCATTGCACTTCGCCTGGTCTGAGCTGGCGAAGGCAAGTCTGGCGAAAGAGGTAGCATTCAGTAAAATCCACATTTTAGTGAATTTGTAGAGTAACGACTATTTGCCAGAGCGAATTGTCGTCACCTGGTGATAGAGTGCAAATGATCGCTAGCACCTAACTCTTTCACTAGCGAATTGGCGTTTGCGCCCATTAGTAAATTGTTGATGTCCCTGCGGGCAGTAACGCTGTGCAGAAGAAGCACAACATGATATTGTTTAAGTCTATCCACTAATGGTGCACTGACTTTCTTGGAAATCAAAGAAACAACCCACAGTTGCACTGTCTTTCTGTGAGGCTGAATATATAGCACTGGCTGCTACCATACAGAAGAGTTTATACCTTGAGCAGTTGCTCAAAGAAATGCACAGTGAATTTCAATATGAGACAGTAAAGATTTTTTCAAGATAATCAAGGTTCAAACGCTCTCGCAAAGAACCTGGTTTGCCGTCAATGGTGCAAACATGTTGATATCAAATTCCATTTTCTTAGATCTGTACTAAGCGAGGGAAAGATAACTCTTGAGTATTGTCCCACAAACAAAATGGTAACAGATGTTATAACTAAGCCAGTAACAAGGTTTAAACTGAGAGAATTTGTACATTACATTTTTGGAATATAAACCAGCGTACTATACATTTATGCTAAATTTGTCTTCCTGTAATATGAGAGCAAATGGGAGTGTTAAGATATGTATTAATGTGTGTGCTCTTCTACAGATCCCATAGTAATCTGATATTGATACAGTATCACGTGACATGATCTTTGTCTGCTAATGCAGAAGTGTTAATAAAGTTTTGTCTTCTTGAAGCAAGAGAAGCATGGTGTCTGTGTGCAGTTTCTCCTCTGTCTAAAGAAAGCTGCAGACTTATGAATGGTAACACATAAATATGCAATATCTTTGCATAGATTGCGGTCTATGTAAAGTTACTTGGTATTTTCAGATATATTCTTAAATTGAAAAGATCATTTTTAAAATTGCCAGTACATAGTGCTATATGGTTAAAGACTTATATGTAATATGAGGAGGCTGGTAAGTGCAGGCCCTGTGTCGTTTTCCATGCTTCTGGCTGAATAAGGAAGGACCCAGAGCTAAAACTGATAGCAATCCATCACCATCAATGCAATGTGTTGATATTGTAGACTAAAATAGCAGACATGACATGCTAGCTAGACATGTTGCCTAGACATAGGTAATAAATGGCAGTCCAACTCCAGAAATGCAAGCTAAGCATAGAGATATTTCACATTATCTTGGAGGGTTGGAATATCCGTATGTAAGGGTTATTGACTATTCAGCTTTATATATAAATATAAATAGATTTATTTATTTATAAATATAGCTACAGTATATATGCTATAATCAAACATAGGGTCATATGGCCATGTGGTACATTAAGGGCCTCATTTTATAAAAACTAAAATTTTTCATGGAAAAAAACCCTCACATTTTTAGAGATTTATCATACCCCAAAGCTGCCAAAAATCATAATCCAAAAATACGCCATCTCAAACCTGTCGAGGTCATGTAGAAGTCAATGGCAGATGTCCCTGCTCAAGTCAAGATTTTTGTCTGATAATCCAAAAAAGTTGTGTTTTTGCGGTGAAAATTCGATAAAATAGAGTTTTCAGAGTGTCAATTGTGTGATATGAATTGACGCTTGTTTTTGTCACGTTTTGTTGCTACTATTTTGAAAAAATTATTAATAAATGAGTTAAATTCACAGAATGGAGTTTGTTCGGCTTCGTTTTCATAAAAAAATGAAAATGAATTTGAATTTTAGTAAATAAGGCCTGTAATGTAATACTGTATATTGCTTTTTTGCTGTTATATGCCTTGATTGTTTTGTACCAATAAAATAGTTGGAGTGAGTTACCGTGCATATCATTTATTTTTAATATCTAGGGGGCACATTTACTTAGTTCGAGTGAAGAAATTTAATTAAAAAACTTTGAATTTTGAATGTTTTTTTTGACTAATTCGACCATCAAATTGGCTACTTCGACTTCGAATCGAACGATTCAAACTAAAAATCGTTCGATTATTCGACCATTCGATTATTGAAGTACTGTCTCTTTAAAAAAAACTTCGACCCCCTACTTCGCCACCTAAAACCTACCGAGGTGCAATGTTAGCCTATGGGGAAGGTCCCCATAGGCTTTCTTAGCTTTTTTTAGTCGAAGAAAAATCGTTCGATCGATGGATTAAAATCCTTCGAATCATTTGATTCAAAGGCTTTCATCGTTCGATTGAACGAATTGCGGTAAATCCTTCGCCTTCGATATTCGAAGTCAAAGGATTTACCTTCGGCAGTCGAATATCGAGGGTTAATTAACCCTCGATATTCGACCCTATGTAAATCTGCCCCTATTTGTATGTGTATGTAAAATACAGGCATGGGACCTGTTATCCAGAATACTTGGGACCTGGGGTTTTCCGGATAAAGGATCTTTCCGTAATTTGGATCTTCATACCAAGGGTTATATTTATCAAAGAGTGAAGTTTGAGATAGCCATTAGCGTGAAATACCGCCTATCTCCATTCATTTCTATTGGGTTTTTAAAGGTGTATTTATTAAATGGTAAACTTTCACCCCCTTGATAAATACGCCTTTAAAAATCCCGTAGAAATTAATGGAGAGAGGCGGTATTTCACGCTAGTGCACTGTGGTGGTCTCTAAATCCACTGTTTGATAAATATAACCCCTTGATTATTTGGATAAAATGGAGTCTATGGGAGATGGCCTTTCCATAATTTGGAGCTTTCTTGATAAAGGGTTTCCGGATAATGTGTCCTGTATATATGCATATTGATATATATATATATATATATATATATATATATATGTATGTATATATATGTATGTATATATATATATATATATATATATATATATATATATATATATATATATATATATATATATATATATATATATATATATATATATATAAAATTCAAAAGACCAGCAACTCTAGGATTTTAGCGCAAAGCAAAAATCTTGTATTTATGTCAGCTTATACAGCCAACATGATGTTTCGGTTCACTCTGGGACCTTACCTTTCTCAAGGCATATATATGTAAAATTTAATTTTTTACTGCTGTTCCTTGTTCATCCATGTTCTTCCAGTTATATAAATATAATGTTATTCATGGCTGTAACAGCTGGAAGTCAGCAGCTGGCGACTATCACTGCTCAACAGGATCACTCTTTGTCACTAACTCAATTTAAACTGGGGTAAAGCCATATTACATGACAATGCCACACTACTCTGCTAGGGTAGCTGTAAGGTCTTGCAAACAATAACAAAGAAAATCAGAAGTAGGATGCACAAGTGTATCCCAAAGTCCATTAATAGGTAAAAATCACAGGTGAAGTACAATTAGTGATAAAGTCATTACGACATACCTGCACATATGTGAAAACATGCCCTACACCTGTCCTGTTAATGATAGAGAAGGCTAGATAGTTTTAAATGATTGATTATTCATTTGTAATGTGATAATAGTTTTACCTTAGCCACAGTATTAACATCAGTATTGCCTTAAATTAAATTTTTAATGAATCTCACATTTGGTAGAGATTGTTTTCTCTTTGCAGTGAACACGCAAAAGCCAGTGCCATTTTCTTTGCAGAGACATCTTACGTGTTCTGTAGTAAGAATGGAAAAGAAGATTTCACAAAAATCCATTGTGTATTGGTACTTTGAAAAAAGAGAAACATTTCTTCAAATATATATATTTTTTTAATATACAAAAACTCGAGCTGTTCTAGGAATACCAACATATTCTTATCAGTATAATGAAGTAGAAAGCAGTTCTAGGTAAAACCAATAGTTATTGGTGTTGAATTGCTGAATTCATTTACAGAAAAAACTGCTGGTTTGTAATTTACCTGCAGTTGTAAAGGGAGGTATAGAGGAGAGATGACACAGGGGCTTTACATACAACCTCATTGGCTGGACATGCGACAGTATTAAGCACCCCTTGTAAAGCAAAAGAAGAAAGCCAAATTATTGTGTAGTGTAACAGTAAGGTAAAGGAATATGCTCTTATATTCAGGTACTCCCGATGCTACATTACAACTATCAGAAGCAAGACCAGATCATTACAACACACAAATAATATAGATATTATTTTAAAAGCCCACTTTTCTCTTTAAATTCTTTTTTTTTTTTGTCAACCCAAACTCTGCAGAGGCATGCTTGAATGCATAACAGTTGCGGCATGTAACCATACACGGTGAGATTTTAAAGAACAAGGTAAATTGTGACTATTTCAGTCATACCCAGGTTTTGACCTCAGCTCTATCTCACACTATATGCCATGACCACCTTCAGAGTCTCCAATGTCCAAAAACAACCAGGCTTGCAACTTAAGTTTAATGCAGTCAGTGAATAAATTAATGCAACTATCAGAAAAGAAGGTGATGCATTATTTGCAGAAAAGGTAGGGTTTTTATTTTAATCTTCAAAAAAGCCACACTCTAAAGCAGCTTACTTTAACCTTCAGCTGAACTGTTTTATAAAATGACCTTAGGCCAATGGCACACAGTGTTGTTATGACATTAGCTACACAGGTCAGAATGCACTGTCAGTCTGTCACCCATCCTAATACTATTAAATGTAAAGCACCCTAGTGAACAAACAGGCACCTCTGCGGCAAAAAAAGTAAGCAATTTGATGCTGAATTCTGCCTTTCACTGCTCCCTTCCTTATGCATCAGATGGGATGCTTTACGTTCAATAACATTAGGATCGAGGATGGGGCGACAGGGTCGTTTTGTCTGCAACTGCTTTTTGCCATATGGCAGCTGTTGACAAAAGGCCCTTTGTACCACAGGCCTAAAAACAGAATTTTTGTTTTTTTCCCCTCCAAAAAAAAAGTTTTATTGTATTCTATGACTATTATTATAACTGCATTAAGAGCAGAAAACCAGGCCAGCGTATTGGCAAAGCACCATGATCTTTTGGATTCCATTTCAAGGAATTGAAAAAGAAGTCATGTGGGAGGGAGTACATCAGTACATACTGTACAGGTGGGGTTCAATATCAGTATTACTTTTTTTCTAACACCTGGAGCACAGCACAGTTTTACAATCTGGATAAACAAAAGTTTGAATTCATGCAAGGTACAAACTTTGCCTGGGGCGGTGCTGTCAGAGCATAGTGTGTTTGGAAAATAAACTTCGTATAGAAAATGAAGCAACGTTTTTTTGTCCAAGGTCCAAAGTTTAAAAGTTCAGTTTTTTGTGATGTGATACCTGTGATCTTCTTTGCCTGAATAATAATGCATTACCGGTGCCCACTTTTGCATAAGAGGTGATGTGGCCAGCTCATATTGTTTTTCTGGAGAGGATAGAACCTCCCATACATTTTTAAACCATGGGAACAAACACTATAACACTGCTGTGCATATTTGTGTAATATGGCATGGTGCCCATATATGCCAATGCAGGTGTACTATTAAAGGACTATAATTGTTATTGATACTTACAAGACTAATCACATAAATCTATTTTCCCAAAACACACTGCATTATTCAAAGGTTTTGGTAGTGCCTTTTTAAAGTCGATTTGTTGAAAAAAAGCTTGAGTACTTTTTAAAGTTATCTGAATTTCATAGAAGTCATGTGGATGGATTTATTCCTTCCCTTTATAAACAGAAGTTGTGTCATGCTTTAGGACTGAAAGAGTGTACTCTATAAAACAAAAGCAAATGCCCCATATGTTGGCTACCATGACAGGGGAAACTCTTTCACCCCTTCCTTAACATAACATACCAAACCACATGAGCCATTTTGGGTGAAAAGGCCACAGCTTGTTTATTTACACAAATAACAACCAACATATATCAACAAGTTAAACAATTACATTTATATAATATATAACCATTCATTTTTATTGTTACCTCCGAAAATTGTACCCAAGAGTGAGGGGTCTAGGCGTGGCGTTCCTCCTTAACTCATGCCCTTGCATCACTTTGGCCCCATACCTAACTCCTGTTACACCCTACACTGAATACTACTATCACTGGCTCCCCCCGCTAATACTTTCCCCCTACACCACTAAACCCCTGGCTCTGGGGAGGGCAGGAACACCCCTTCACTTCCTTGCTCATTTAATCCCTCATGTCTCCACCCACCTTGCAGCAACCCAGGAAACTCAACACCCATAATCCCTAACACCCCCCTCCAGGTCCATCCTTCCTAGCCCTCAAGTGAAATCCCACTGGTATACAGTAATTACCCTTTGAAAAGTTCTTTAGGTATCTTTAACCCCTGCTTCCTTCCAAAGCATAATCCAATAATCAAAGAGTAAGGGGAAAGAATACCATTAGGCTCAATGTATTGCTGCACAGGTGCCTTTATTCACCATAACACAACATGTTTCGAGCTAATAGCTCTTTTTCAAGGTCAACTTGAAAAAGAGCTATTAGCTTGAAACATGTCATGTGATGGTGAATAAAGGCACCTGTGCAGCAATACATTGAGCCTAATGGTATTCTTTCCCCTTACTCTTTGATTATTGGATTATGCTTTGGAAGGAAGCAGGGGTTAAAGATACCTAAAGAACTTTTCCCCTTACTCTTTGATTATCCTTTCTAGCCCTGTTGTTTCCAGTTCCTGGCTCACTACTCACAGTCATTCTTGACCAGAAGAAAAGGCCTAATGACTTTAAGGTGGAGCTGATTCTTGAGTTCTATTTGGCAGAAGCCACAGCACTTAAAGGAAATTTCAACCATTTACTACCCCATTCTCGCCGGTGTCCTTCTTTTTTGGACGGCGGCGACAATTTTTTTTTGACGCCGGCGAACTTTCACCAGCGAATTTTCACGGCCGTTTTGCAAATTTATTCACCGGCGCGCAAATTCGCCCCGAATTTGCGCCTGGCGATAAATTCCCCATCACTATAAAAAATGTTTCTAATATAGTTATGTATAAAGGCTGGAGTGACTGGATGTCTAACATAATAGCCAGAACACCACTTCCTGCTTTGCAGCTCTCTTGGTTTCCACTGACTGGTTACCACGCAGTAACCAATCAGTGACTTGGGGGAGGGCCAAATGGGTCATAACTGTTGCTTTTGAATCTGAACTGAATGCTGAGGATCAATTGCAAACTCACTGAACAGTTATGTCCCATGTGGCCCCCCTTAAAGTCACTAACTGAATCAGAGTTATAGAGCTGGAAAGTCGGGAGTAGTGTTCTGGCTATTATTTAGACATCCTAGACTCCAGCCTTTATACATTACATTTTTGGCTAACTATATTAGAAACATTTTTTATTTTGCACAGCCTATCTATTTACCCAGTTTTTATTTTTACACAGAACTGTTCCTTTAAGTAAAAACGAGTCTCTTAAATGACATTATTGTATGAATGCTGGATGTCTTGGAAAACTCAACTTCCCATATAAGAGTTGCCTTGAGTTCCCACACATACAGTACATGATGCAATGGGAATGAAGACAAATGAGGCATTTCAAAACCCACCTCAAGATTGAAATGTTATGATTAAAAAATAAAATTCAATTAACCTCCACTGAATATATTTTTTTTTAAACTGAACTCTGCTCACATAATTTGAAGCCACTGGGATTTCTCTCTCTTTCACTGTACAACAGGCTGGAATCCCTAAAAATGCTGAGTTCACAGTTTCTTAGGCCAACAAATCTTTAAAGTGGGTGGAACGCATGGTACCTCTAACACAGTGACAATTGATAAATTAATACTCTGCAAAAAAAAAGCTGACTTATTTATCTTGACCTGGCAGGGAAAAGCAGAAATCGAAAACATGTGAAGGGTCATTTGTAATAGTTTTGTGGGTCCTTTGGCTCATCCACTAACATTACTTCATATATCCAGAAATAATTCTCTTTTCTGTGTCAGTTAGGCAAGGTTCATCTTTGAGATAATATGATGTAGAGCAGTGATCCCCAACCAGTAGCTTGTGAGCAACATGTTGCTCTCCGACCGCTTGGATGTTGCTCCCAGTGGCCTCAAAGCAGGTGCTTATTTTTGAATTCCAGGCTTGGAGGTGAATTTGAATTGCAAAAAAACCAAGTATAGTGTCAAGTAGAGCCTCTGGTAGGCTACCAGATAGCCAACCACAGCCCTTATTTGGCACCACAAGGGACTTTTTCATGCTTGTGTTGCTCCCTAACTCATTTTACATTTGAATGTGGCTCACGGGTAAAAAAAGGTTGGGGATCCCTGATGTAGAGAGTGATATTCTGAGACAGTTTGCAATTGTTTTTCATTTTTAATTATTTGTGATTTTTGAGTTAATTATTTTTTTTATTCGGTAGCTCTCTTTAGAGTTTCAGAAATCTAGTTGCTAGGATCCAAATTTCCCTATCAATCATGGACTAATTTAAATAGGAGAATGGAGTATAACTATGAGAAGGCCTGATTAGAAAGAGGAGCAATAAAATGTAGCAATTACAATAAAATTGAAGCATTTGTTTTTAGATGGGGTCAGTGACCCCCATTGGAACTCTGGAAAGAGTCAGAAGAAGAAGACAAATAATTAAAGAACACTCTAAAAATTTAATAATGTAATGAAGACCTATTAAAAAGTTGCTTAGAATTGGCCATTTTATAGCATACTAAAAGGTAATTTAAAGGTGAACCAGTGCCTCAATAACAGCCTCTGAAATAATCTATAGGGCCTTTGTGACATATGCTGTGAGTATTTGTGACAAAGACCTTATTTAGAATGCATAGATTTTTTTTAGAATGTGCATAGATTTGTAATTCTTCAGGATCAAAAATACTGGGTATCATAATCATTTTATTCCAGACAGAATGTGTATTATACATTTATGAAATCAGTACATTCAGACTGAAGGACATGACTTTAATTATAAAATAGTGCTTTGAATCAATGCAGGCCAGTGATGATGTCAGCACCGAATTGCTTAAACGGCTCTTTACTGTCAAGATCTGTTGATCTATTCATTTTTCTGGATTACAGGATAAAGTCATTAGGGTAAAGTTTCATCCCAATATAGTAACCCTAATACATCTATGATATCAATTTGTTGAGTGATATCCTTGGCTATGTTTACTGCAAGCTTTTGAAAATTCTTGGAAGACAAGCGCTCAATGAAATTAAATGCCTTTTAATAGAGGATTCACTAACCTTATGTTCAAGCTTGTGCATGCATAATAATTTGGAGACTTTTTAAAAATAATTCCATTTATATTGCTTGAAGCCAATGGCAAATGGACAGTTTCTATGAACATAGGTTCTACCGTCTACAATCTGAAGGCAATTGCTTCAGTCCTCTGTAATTACAGAAGGTTTTTAAATCAAATGGACTGACATGTGATTGATATCTACCTGGTAATAGTGGTTTCAAGTGTTTGATTAGTAGCCCAAGGATAGAATGCATACAGAACCTAATAGTTGTTTTGATTTATATTAGGTGTGACATTACATGGGCAAATGCATAAAAGTATGTGGTAACTAGGAGTAAGACAATGTGTTTTAACTCAAATGTAACATTAAAAATTACATGAAATGGTATCACTCAGTATACAGTATGTATATATATATATATATATATAGGATCCCTTATCCGGAAACCCAATATACAGAAAGCTCCGAATTACGGAATTACGGAGTCTCCCATAGACTCCATTTTATCCAAATAATCCAGAATTTTAAAAATGATCCCCTATGTCTCTGTAATAATAAAACAGTAGCTTGTACTTGATCCCAACTAAGATATAATTAATCCTTATTGGAAGCAAAACCAGCTTATTGGGTTTATTTAATGTTTAAATGAATTTCTAGTAGACTTAAGGCATGAAGACCCAAATTATGGAAAGATCATTATTCGGAAAACCCCAGGTCCCGAGCATTCTGGCTAACAGGTCCCATACCTGTATGTATGTGTGTATATCTATATATATATATATATATATATATATATATATCGGTGCATAAAAATCCCACATCCTCCACTTTTTTAGTTATAATACCTGTAAAGGTATGGGACCTTTTATCTGGAATGCTCGGGACCTGGGGTTTATGGATAATGGATATTTCCGTAATTTAGATCTTCATACCTTAAATCCGGTAGAAAATCATGTAAACATTAAATAAAATCCAATAGGCTGGTTTTGCATCCAGTAAGGGTTAATTATATCTTAGTTTGGATCAAGTACAAAGTACTGTTTTATTTTTACAGAGAAAAAGGAAATCAGTTTAAATTCGGACTATTGGGATAAAATGGAATATATGGGAGACAGCCAATCTGTAATTCAGATCTTTCTGCATAACAAGTTTCTGGATAATGGATCCCATGCCTGTACTATTATTGCTATCCCAAATTATTTAGAGCACAGCACATAAATAAGGTGAAGTAGATGGTGAAGTACATTTTCTGCAGTTCCAAAGCCAGCCATTGCCAGCTGAAGGCTACAGCACAGGATTAGGGCTATGGCACTAGAAATAAGTCAAGGTGCTGAAATTCCAAATATAACTGAATATGAGGAAGTTGATTTCTTTGTAGAGAAGCTAAACATCCCTAACATCTTATACTGTTCCTTCATTTGGTCTCACACAGCAATATTCTAAGTACATTACCCTCTCTCTCACGTGGTAGGCCTGTTATCCACTTTGAACTCTTCAATCACATTCTGTGCCATTTTGGAAAGTCCTCCTGGGTATTATACGGAACAATATAGGGGTATTAAAGGAAATTTTCATCAATGACAATCATTGTTGGTATAGCTGGTGTAGTGTATCAATTTTGCTAATATATAGCAACAGAAAAAAATATTACAGTTGCCACTCTCTTCTAGAAAAAAAATATCGACCTTCCTAGGTTTTTTTTTGCTATGAATAACATTGACATCAAGGGGCAAATGCATCAAGGGTCGAATATCAAGGGTTAATTAACCCTCATTTTTAGCTACTCCCAAAAATGTGCAATGGTAAATATTAGTGATGGGCGAATAAATTCGCAGGTGCAAATTCGTGATGAATATCTGCGTTTCGCCACGGGCCAATAAATTCGCAAAACTGCTGCGAAATGTCACCGGCGTAAAATCTGCCGCGTCTAAAGAATTTAGGCCTGCGTCAGAATAGTCGCACGCATAAACATTGTCGCGCATCAAAATTATTCAGACGGCCAATGGCTTTAATGCATTTGGCCAAAATAGGCGCGTGTACTGTATAACAATTGTCGCAGGTGTCGAAATTGACGCGCAACAAAATAATTTTGACGCCCATTGATTTCAAAATGTATGTGTCAATTTCTCCGCCATTTGCACGTTTCGGCAAAGCGAAATGGGACAAATTCGCCCACCAGTAGTAAGTATTAGCATTAGTAACTGTTAGCATTATTACATTGTAAAAAAGGCATATTTGTATTCATTTATTTTGCCCGCTTGATCCAATTCCCTCAAAACTTCTCCGCAATACCAATCCTTGTCTAATCAAAGCCTTAACTCACCTATTTAATCTTTCGCTCTCAACTGAACTGTTTCCTTCTCAACTAAAACATGCTCTTGTCACCCCCATTCTGAAAAAACCCTCTCTTGATCCCTCCAATCTTGACAACCTCCGACCTATCTCTCTGCTACCTTTCATCTCTAAACTACTTGAGCGCCTAGTCTACAACCGACTAACCTCATTCCTCTCTGACAATAACCTGCTGGACCCCCTACAAACTGGTTTTAAGCTACAACACTCCACTGAAACTGCCCTGACTCTACTAACTAATGACCTTTTAACAGCTAAAGCCAACAATCACTTTTCACTACTAATACTGCTTGATCTCTCAGCCGCATTTGACACTGTAGATTACCCTCTCCTCCTCCAGTCCCTCCAGTCACTTGGCCTTCGTGACACAGCCCTGTCCTGGTTCTCTTCTTACATCACCAATCATTCCTTCAGTGTCTCCTACAATGGAGTATCATCTTCTCCCCTACCTCTTTCTGTTGGAGTTCCTCAAGGCTCTGTCCTGGGACCATTACTATTCTCCCTCTATACTTCCTCCCTTGGCAAATTAATAAATTCGTATGGTTTCCACTACCACCTCTATGCTGACGATACTCAGATCTATCTCTCATCTCCAGATCTCAACCCAGAACTCCTAACTCGCGTCTCCTCCTGCCTGTCCGCTATCTCTACCTGGATGTCGCAACGCTACCTTAAATTAAACCTCTCTAAAACTGAAATGGTTCTCTTTCCTCCAACTAACACCAGTAGCATCCCCGAATTATCCATCATAGTTAACAATTCCACTATCACCCCCTCTCCCCAGGCCCGGTGCCTTGGGGTTATCCTAGATTCTGCCCTGTCATTCACTCCTCATATCCAGTCACTTATTAAATCATGTCACTTCCACCTAAGGAACATATCCAAAATACGATCATTTATCACCCAAGACGCTGCCAAAATTCTTATTCACTCTCTCATCATATCGCGTCTAGACTACTGTAACTCTCTTTTAATTGGCCTCCCCCTCCTCTCCAGTCCATAATGAACACTGCTGCGAGGCTCATACACCTCAGCAACCGCTCCTCCTCTGCCTCGCCATTCTGTCAATCCCTGCACTGGCTTCCGTTACCTTTCAGAATCAAATTCAAATTAATGACACTGACTTTCAAAGCACTTCATAACTCTGCCCCACCCTACATCTCTGAACTCATCTCTATATACTCACCCACTCGCTTACTACGCTCCTCTACTGACCTACTACTCAACTCTTCTCTCATTACCTCCTCACATGCTCGCATTCAAGACTTTGCAAGAGCTGCACCCCTCCTCTGGAACGCTCTCCCACGGTCTGTCCGACTTTCTCCCAACCTTTCTTCTTTCAAGAAATCTCTGAAAACGCACTTCTTTCGAGAAGCCTACCCTCACTCTGCTTAACTACCAAACGCACACATACAATACCACATTTCTCACCCACTTAATTCGATCTTGCCCACTCCCACACCTTGTGTATTACTCCCTTCCCTTTAGACTGTATGCCTATGCATAGGGCCTTCCTCACCTTTTTGTACCTGTATTGATTGTGATGTTTGTTACTCCATATATTCTATGTATGTAATTCATGTGATGCAGTTGTATAATCACGTTTACTTTACAGTGCTACGCAATATGTTGGCGCTATATAAATACATGTTAATAATAATAATAATAATTTTTATTTCATGAATGTATTTTATTTCATGCTGCCTTATAGGCTCTGGCTCACTATTCACTGAAGAATCCTGAAATTAATGTTTGGCACATGGGTGTTAGGAGGGAGCATTAAATAAGGTTAATAATGTCCGTGTTCTTTTGTGATGCTTGCTTTTATCTGCCAAAGACAATTTGATTACTATACATTATGATGGAAAGCAGCTTACAGTGAGTCCAGGCATTTTGATTGCTGTGGCTTTATACAAGTGTCCTGTGGTGATCAAAATAGTAATTTTGATCACCACAAGCTTCTCACTAGGATTGGTGCCACTGCATTTGACATACAAGTTACAGGTTGGATGTATGTGATGTGGAAATCCACTGACGTTTTCTTACAAAAAAGATTACTGAAGCGGCATGAACAGCAGAGCAATATTTATTAAACCCAGATTTCTCCATTTGCGTTATTGCAGAATGAAAAAAGGCAGTACAAACAAAATCCTTTTGTAAGACATTACATTAAAAAAAACTGATGCAATATTAAAAGGATATGTGGATTTATGGCACAGAGGTTCATTCAGAATAGGATTTTTCATATGTGTTCATTGGTACCAACTGACCTCATATTAGGCCTTGATCTATTGTTTGTCTTCAAGGTTACTGACCATGCAGATAAATAAGATAACACACGGAGTGCCATGCTGTGAAATAGATTATATGGAAAATGCATTTGTGTATAGACCACAGTGAATTACTGCTTTAACCAGCTGCTTCCAAGGTTTAGTACAGTCTGTTGTTTATAGAAGTCAGAGCTCCAACGCTATAGTGAATACCATCAGTTGCAATTAAAATGCAATTAAAATGGGCGGGACACTAATTTATTGTTTTGGCTCTTGCTTAATCTCTGACATCATTATCTGTTTACAAAAAATGTTTAACTAAATATATTACAACATTAGTACTCATACAAGCAGGTCTGTACCTGACAATGATATGAAGCACAGTTGTTGTTGGTGTTCATTTAATCTTTGTGCTTAAACACTTAGGGGGGTACTTTATTAAAGGTCAAATTTTAGAGCTATGTGAGCTTTTTTAGACCTCAAATGAACTCACAACGAGAAAGGTTTCCAATTAAAAAAAATCAAATGTAAAAAAACTCGAATCAGTGAAGTCAGGGTTAATAACCCGAATATGCAAATTGATCAAGTTTTTGGCAGAAAAAAATTCCAGAATCCCTCGAATTGATTGAGTTTTCGAGTGAAACCCACCGAAAAAACTTTAACACCATGAAGGCTATAAACATCAAGTTCAAGTGGTTCAAGGGACCTATGCCATTGACTTCTAAGCGACCTTGACAGGTTTTAGATGACCAGATTCTAATTATTTCCAGGGTCAGTGTATAAAAAATCTCAAAAAATCATTTTTAAGTGTTTTTTTTAAAAAAAACTAATTTTTTAACCCCAAAAAATATTTTTTTTACTAAAAACTATTTTTTTTTGTGGAAAACACAACTTGAATCTAAATAAATCTGCCCCTTATTGTGAGAGTACAGAATGGATTTAAACTCACAGGACCATTTTATATGCCTACCTTAAATTGTAATACACTTGCACCATTAAATTGGTGACTTACCTTTAAGTTAACGTTTAGTATGTTATAGACTTGCTAATTCAAAGACATGTTTCAATTGGCCTTCAATTTTTTTCATTATTTGCCTTCTTCTGACTGTTTCTAGCTTTCAAATAGGGGTCACTGATTCCATCTAAAAAACAAATGCTCTGTAAAGCTACAAATTTATTGTTATTGCTACTTTTTTATTGCTAATCTTTCTGTTAAGGTGCTTTCATATTCCTATTCGAGCCTCTTATTCAAATCAATGCATGGTTGCTAGGGTAATTTCGACCCTAGTAACCAGATTGCTGAAATTGCAAACTGGAGAGCTGCTGAATAAAAAGTGAAATAATTCACAAATATTAAAAAAATTCAAACGAATTGCAAATTGTTTCAGAATATCACTCTCTACATCCTACTAAAAGTTAACTCAAAGGTGAACAAGCCCTTTAATAGTCTGTCTAAAACACATATTTATTGCGCAAACATTGCTAAAAGCATGAAGCATGAACTTAAATTAGTTGCTGAATTTAGTACAAATGAGATGGCCTGTTAGAGTCAATTCAGACACAAGTCGCTAGCAACATAGAAATAAACACACATTTGTCACAAAAGCAGAAGAGCATGCTCATGCATACATTTACTTATTTCTCATTTGTAGCTTTATTGCATTTATGCAGCTCCATAACCAGAACATTTAAAGAATTCTGAAATGTATTTCTTTGCCCACAGAGAGAAAGCAATTTGCTTAATATCCCCATAATGTGTTATCAGCTTTATACAGCATTTGGGATTTAACCTAGAAGACCGATTGGCAAAAATGCCTAAAAACATAAAAATATAATATAAGAAATGTAAATGTCACTGTTTGTTTTGGTAGAGGTATGGGATCTGTTATCTGGAAACCTGTTATCCAGAAATCTCCAGATTATGGAATGGTCACCTACAATACACTCAATTTAATCAAATATTTCACATTTTTCAAAATGATTTCCTTTTTCTTTGTAATAATAAAACAATGACTTTATGTGATCCCATACTGTAAATAATCCTTATGGGAGACAAAATAATCCTTTTTGGTTTATTTATTATTTATTTGATTTTTTAGTAGACTTAAAGCATGGAGATCAAAATTACGGAAAGGGTCCCGAGCATTCTGGATAACAGGTCCCATACCTATATCAAAGATTTATGATTACCAGCTTTAACTGATGTTTAGCTAAATGTGCAGAAGGATTTGTCACATGGTCTTAGATTAAAAGGACACTCATGTCTGCTGAAGCAATTTGTCCTACTAGTGTAGGATGAGGATTTCAAAAATGAAATAGAGAGGCAAATTGTTGGGAAACATAATTAAATGTTCTTGAATAGATATTTAGATATACCATAACTAGGATACAAGAAAGTTCAAGGTTGACCAACAGTGATTTTTATTTTATAGTTTGCAGGAGACAACTACAATACATTGTGAAAAATAAAAGGAGTTTATTTATTAAGGGGGAAACACTGCTTTACCCATTTTTTCTACATGTATTGCCGTATGGCAAGTGCCAGGTCTTCCTCAGAAGCTAATTCAAGATGTGAAAGGTGACCTGGCCAATGTACTCCACCAATCTGCAGCTTCAAAATAGCATTAATATTGTTTTTATGGAAAGGGAACTTGATGCTCCATTCATAAAGGTGTCCCTTGGTATTTACATGGAGTGGACTATTGACTGATAAAGACACATTGGTGTTTAGGAGACCAACAAATCTCTATTTATTCATCTGCACTAATCCCTGACGAGTTTATTTTTTTATAATACACAAAAGCCATGAATATCCTGTAAATTATATCCTTATAAACGGTGAGTAGTGATGTCATCAGTTATAAACGGTGAGTAGTGATGTCATTTCTGTCACATGACTCACTAAAATTTGTGTATTATAATTAATAAAGTACCCCCAGTTGTAAAATATGAGGATCTTATAAGTTACCTCGGAGTTCCATGACCTGTATAAAAACACTCGGCCTTCGGCCTCGTATTTTTATATGGTCATGAAACTCCTCGGTAACTTATAATATCCTTATATTTTACAAGAGGGGGTACTTTATTCACTATATAATACACAAAAGCCATGAATATCTTGTAAATGTTATCCTTATAAACGGTGCTTAGTCATCGGTTATAATCAGAGCTTAGTGATGTCATATCTGTCACATGACTCTGTGAAACTTGTGTATTATAATAAATAAAGTACCCCCTGTTGCAAAACATGAGGATATTAGAAGTCACCTTGGAGTTCCATGACCTGTATAAAAATATACTCGGCCTCGTGTTTTTATATGGTCATGAAACTCCTCGGTAACTTATAATATCTACATATATATATATATATATATATATATATATATATATATATATATATATATATATATATATATATATATATATATATATATAAAAGCCGTAGGGTAGGTGCACACAGAGCACAAAATGGATGCCTAGGTGCTGGAGCAGTTAAACATTGTATGGAAGTAACAAAAAGGGTCCGCACACACAGGGCTTGAGTGCCCACACCATTTCGACCTTCACACAGCTCCTAACCAGAGATTCTGTAAAAATACATCAGATGGACAAGAGAGGAAACCCTAACCTTACCAGGCCTGAAAAAGAAGCTATTTCAACCCTGAAGGCCGATAATAACATTGTAATAAGACAAGCTGACAAGGGGGGTGCAATAGTCCTTCTTGATAAAGTTTACTATATTCAAGAAATTTTAAATCAGCTAAGTGACCATACTACTTACCAAAGATTATCAAAGGATCCCACAGATATATACAAACAAAAATTAGATGAGGTGGTGTTGATGGGTATCACGGCAGGATGGGTGACTGAAGGTACAGGGCAGTATTTAATGACTGACTTCCCCAGAATCCCCTTCATTTACACCTTACCCAAGGTCCATAAGTCTATGCTAGCTCCCCCAGGCCGCCCGATAATTTCTGCCATTGGCTCGTTGTTCCAGCCTGTAGCTAAATACCTAGATCACTTCTTACAACCTGTGGTTCAGAAAATGGAATCATACATCAAAGATACCAAACATTTATTAAGCATATTGAGAGACGTACAACTACCTGACAATTGCTTGCTGGTAACAATGGATGTTTCCAGCTTATACACAGTGATACCCCACAATGCCTGCGAGAGGGCATTACAGAAATACCACCATGGCTCCCCTCCAGTTGATTTTTTGATCCTCCTACTTGACATGATACTATCACACAATTATTTCATTTTTCAGGATGCTTTCTTTTTACAAACATCTGGGACGGCTATGGGTTCCAATGTCGCACCCTCGTTCGCCAATTTATTTATGCAAGAGTACGAAACTGAATGTCTACTCCCCAGGGGTGGTAACAACATCCTTTTCTATAAATGCTATATAGACGATCTCTTGTTGATCTGGACAGGTTCCTCTGTTGATTTACTGCTGTTTATCGACTCCCTTAATTCCCTTGAGTCCCCTATCAAACTTACCATGTCGTTTGATCCACAGGAGATCCATTATCTGGATCTGACCATTTTTAAGAAAGGGAATAGGCTAGGTACCACATTATACAAAAAACCCACTGACAGAAACAGCTTGATATATGCTAGCTCACACCACCCACCACACATGTCTCGAGGGGTCCTATATTCACAGTTCCTGAGAGTTATCAGAAATAATTCTGATAACACTAATGCCGAACAGCAACTCACTGACTTGGCTGATCAGTTTCTTTCTAGGGGCTATGCACCTACTCTGATCGATGAGCAGCTCAGGAGAGCCAAGAATTGCACCCAGGATGACCTGCTACAGACTGAAGCGACAGTGAAACCACCGCCAGATTTGATTTTCACTTCACAGTGGACCACGGTGAGCAGCAGTCTCAAATCTGCAGTTGCAGATAGGTGGGAAATTATCAATACAGACACCCACTTACCATTCTTCGAGAAGAAGAGGCCTCTAGTAGCCTATAGAAGGGAACGAAATCTCAGTGACCTATTGGTGGTCAAGGGCATTCAACCTGATCCTAAGGTGGGGACTACTTGGTTGGGCAACCCACTACGCAAAGGTTGCTTTAAATGTAAGAATTGTTTAACATGCAGTGGCATGTTACAAGGATCACAGTTCACACATCCGAGGTCTGGGCACAAATACTCTATAAATTTTAGACTATCTTGTTTGTCGGACCATGTGGTATATATGGCCTGGTGCCCCTGTGGCCTACATTATGTAGGTAAAACAACAACAACTTATAGGGAGAGAATGAACAATTACAGAAGTGCGATCCGACTGGCCCTCTCCGGTGGCAAAGCCGACCAACCAGTTCCCAAGCACTGGGTAAAGTGCGGACATACTCTTCCACAATTCCGCCATATGGTGATCGATCATGTTCCAATACCACGGAGGGGAGGTGACAGGGGTTTACTACTCCTACAGAGGGAGTCAATGTGGATATATAAACTGGATACTCTGGCTCCCAGAGGACTTAATGAGACCCTGCCTATGTCTCCCTTTTTTTGAATTTTTTTGAATTTTTTTGAATTTTCTGATTTTTTTTGAACTTTTTTTTGAACTTTTTTGAATTGTCAGAATTCTTTGGTCGTATCAATTTTAAGTAAAATCTGTTCTCTATAAGCCATCTCTTCTACGGTAGTGGTGACGAGTATTTCCCATGTCTATATTTACTATACAGTTTCTATTGATTTTTCCACAATAGGACATCCAATGCTTGGAGTACCTGAAATATCTAATTAGATTCCTTTTACTTACCAAATGCCTCGTTTTTGTTTTATCGTCCATGTGGCCAGTTAGTCTTTCCATCTAGGATCCGGCTGTGGCCTTTAACCCTAACATACAATGTACTTTCCCAAATGTTTGTGCCACACCGTATACTCCCCCCTCTCACCCTGGATATATGAGCCACTAGCTGACTGGGACGATACCTTATGTTTGGTTACATTACTGTTACAAATTGGACCATCAGGGTTTACATGTTCTTTATTTACTGGATACATTTATACTTAGTAACAACTTAACAACTTTGTTTCTTTTTTCACTCTCTTTTCAGGATACTCGCCAGCAGTGAGATACAGTGGAACTATAGGCCATAGGACGGCCCCACACAGGGCTCGGGAGACGTCGGACAGCTCCTGCAATAGATCAAGAGTTAATAACATTACAAGCCGCCCCCAAATGTGAGTCAGATACTGGTCCCTCATATGTTCTACAAACACCCTATGCCTGGCACTATGACAACGTATGTCTGGGTTGCTCTCTCTTGGTATAAGATGGGGGCCGAAATGTTGTGCTTTGGGTTAGCGAACCGTTCAATCGGTCCGCTGTCTAAACACACAGGCGCCATTACCATTACCGTCTTTACGGCTTATGACAGCTCCCGACTACAGTCTCCAACGACAAGGATAGCGCTTGACGGCAGGGTAAGCATAGAAACCGAAGGAACGTGCGTGCTCCCTGGCGTTACCCAGAGACCGCACTGGACCCGCTGACATCTACGGGCAAATGGCTACAAGTATGTGCAGTAATACAGGAGCTGGTCCCTTCATACGTCTTTACCCGTACCTGGTAACGGTGGCGATATTTGTTGGTCAGTTTCACTTGTGTCTCGCAGAATGCTGGTCGGTCCTGTGAGTGGCGGGGACAATCCCCGATTTCTTTTAAACCTGTTTTTTATCCTTTTCCTATACTCACTAATATTTCTACACGGCACAAAAATAGTTGTGCGCCGCTTATCCCACAAAAGTGTGTATGCTCAACACTTACCTGACAGGTCTGAGCAATAGATGACGTCATATTCACGAGCATTACACACACACGTCCCCTACTACCTTTTTATCTGTATATTTTGGCGCCCTTTTGTTTTCCTTAAGTGTATAAATATCTGTATGTTTATTGGTGCACCTTCACTTCCTGAAGACGGCTCATGTGACTGGGCCGAAACGTTGAATAAACGACAAATTTATTTTTCTCACTCAAGCCCTGTGTGTGCGGACCCTTTTTGTTACTTCTATATATATATATATATATATATATATTTATTTTTTTTTTTTATTTTTTTTATTTTTTTTACAAGAGGGGGTACTTTATTCACTATATAGGTACTAGTAAGATAAAAATTTCACTTCACAATATGATTCCCTATAAGAATTCAAGGTAACAGGGCAGGAGTGCTGTGCTAAAGAGTAGCCAGGAACAACCTTGCTAAATGCGCTGTCTACTTACTGGAAGTCTCCACCAATCACAAACTGGAATAATATTTCAAGTCTGAGAACACGTTTTCTCTTCATGTTATACAGATCCCTAGTTTAGATCTTGGGAATCCTTACATAAAAGTAAAATATTATAAAACAGTCAACTGTGAAATATACAGAGAAGCATATGTGCTCTTGCCTTCTACAGAGGAATCATTTCTGTGATAGACGGCAAAATCTGCACTCGTTGCCTTATTAAGACTTTGTACTGTCATAAAATCTGCATTAAAGATGAGACGCTTGCTTCTGCGCTCACTGGGATAACACAAGGGAGCATTTTCCATGTCATCTCCCTTATGCTCATACTAATCATCCTGTTTATTTTTGTCTCTGAGTGTTAAAGGTGTCATGATTTTCTTTATAACTTTGCAGTAGCACAGCCTTTTATGTGGAGAAAGTTAGGGTGAAGCCAGTTGTCAGAGAGTCACACTTGTTGAAATATACAGGTGGGTGGATGTAAAGCAAGACAATGTGCTGTGGCAGTGGTTGATTCAAGGGCACACAACAACTTTTTGCCATAGGCGAATAGGTTTATTTTGCTGATTTATAGCCTGGGGCAAGACCTACTGCTCTCCCATTTTTTGTTCAAACTCATGTTTGCCAGTTCACAGGAGTGAAACAGGTGAAAACTATGAAAATGTGCTCCATACCATTATTACTGGTCTACCAAACCTTATAGTTGGCAGCAGTAATTTTTTTTGTTGAGTTTCACCCCAAAAATTATGCCCATAGGCTCCAATTGGTTAATAAAAATTGTCGAGAGACAAAAAAAAATTTGACGCACTAATGGGAAAATGTAATAAAAGTTGGTAGCGGAAAAAATATTCACAATGCGAAAAGTTATGGCTTTGCGCGAACAAATTTTGCTTATTATAGTTTTTGCGAACCCGGAAACTGTTTAGCAACCACTTCCGACAGTGAAAGAAACTTTTATAATTTTATAGTTTGCGCCAGTGCGCAGTGAATGTAATAACATTTCTTACTGAAAAACTTGTTATGTTTGCTCCAAAAGATTACGACACCTTCAAGCACTACTTAAAAGTGGGCAATGTACAATGAAAATTCGCAATGCGCAATAAAAATTCGCAATGCAATAACAGTTTAAGGAAGAATATGACACTGCGAAATGCACATTTTATATTTTTATTTGTGCAAATTGTTTTGCTCTTTGCGACTTTTATTACATTCCCCCAATAGACTTCAATGCATTTTGGCGAAACGGGTTAGATTCGCCCATCACTAGTTGGCAGTATACATTCAACAAGATAATATTTTCCTATCTTTTGCCAAACCCAGACTTGTCCATCATTCTGCAAGAGAGGTGAATCATGATTTACCATTCCAATGAAGGCCTTTTCCACTGCTTTTTGACCTTTTATAATATTGAATACGTTCATCTATATATTACCATTAATCTAACTGTGTTAAACCAAACTGCATATTTATTCCTATGGACCTTAATATAAATGGCACTAAAACTCTACTTGACTTAACCTGACTTTACATCCCTCCAGCCAATACTTGACATTGCATGCTATGATGTTAGGCTTGTGTTCCTGATTAATAGTGTTACAAGTCACAGTAAGGTGCACAGACGGCAAACACATCACTATAAACAAAAGTTATTACCGGTAGTTCATAATGTAAAACATCCAGCACAAGTAAAGAAAAATTACTTATAAATCAAGGTTTCCTGAAGTTTTTCTTGAAAAAGGCTCCAATCAAGAGAGGAAAACTTGACTCTAGTTACATTTTCTTTTTTTGCACAAGTCCTGTGGAATGCTGCATGGTTTGCATTATGTATATACAGGTATAGGATCCATTATCCAGAAACCCGTTATCCAGAAATCTTCAAATTATATTCACATTTTTAAAAATGATTTCCTTTTAATCTGTCATAATAAAACAGTACTTAATACTTGATCCTAACTAAAATATAATCAATTCTTTTTGAAGGCAAAAAAATCCTAATAGGTTTATTTAATGTTTAAATTAAAATTTAGCAGACTTATAGTATGTTGATGCAAATCATGGAAAAAAAACCCCAGGTCCCGAACATTCTGGATAACATATATAATATGTATATGTAATTTTCCAATGAAGGAAAACACACAATAAAAATATTTAACAGCATCTGTAAGCATTACATCAAAGTGGATAAAGCACAGATGATTTCCAGGAATTCTGCAACATTTGCCACAATACTAAATGAACAACTGAACGTACTACACCATATTAGTTTCTGAATTCTGTTGCCACAGGTGCTGATTACCTCCTATTATTGTATTTGGATATTTTTTTGGACAGCGGTGAGAATGTGAGGAGATCGGCAAGAAATAAGTACTGAACGGACTAACTATTCCAAAAACCTTTTAAGACTTACCAAATAACTGATAGGCAACAGGGCCGGAACTAGGGGTAGGCAGAGTAGTCACCTGCCTAGGGCACACACCTTCTCTGCCTCCTACCCCTAGTCCAGTACCCTCTCTCTTATCGCAAAGCCTTGAGGGACTGCGCGCTCGTGGCTATTAGCTTATGTGCCTATCCATGTGTGTGTGCGTGCTCATGCCTATTCACGTGTGCACTGGCCAGGTTGCCTAGGGTGCCTGGCCAGCCTACAGAAAGTTACTAAAAGTTAACTTAAAAGTGAACCCCCTTTAAAAATGAGAACAGCAGGTGCTCGGACTCTTCAAACAACCCTTGCTAGAGGGGGCTGGGTGATGCTGGAGAGCATGAGGTGGAGGTAGGCCTTAGTAATTGAAGTTAGTGTGAGGAAAGTTTCTGTGATAGCTTACTCAGGAAGTGAGAATTAGGATTAGCATATTTAGTAGAGTAGCCTGATGCTCCAATATTGGAACCTGAAGAGTTAGTAATCTGTTTTGTCCCTGCCAACATAGGGACTAAAGCAATCAGGCCCAGGAATAAGAGATTATTCGAATAAAGAACTGTTGTGAGCTTGCTTCTAGGACTAGTGCACCTATAAGTTAGTACTACCTCTGTATTGTAACTAATATGGTGGCCTGTGCAAGGTAACAGCTAGGGTAGTATTATTGAAATACTGCAGTTTTATTGACTACGTGAAGTAATATCCAAGAGTATGTGATCCAGAAAATAATTATAACGACAACTGGCATATTGAGTTATTGAGGGATTTTGCTACAACTATAGAGTGTACTGTAATGTGTACACAAACTACATTTGTAAATAGCAGTTGGATGGCTGTAGTTTCACTTTGCACTGCACCTTGTATTAATAAATAAACCTTCCAGAGTTCTAGGCAATTTAAATGTATTATTAATAAATAGATGAGAAGTGACTGGATCACAAAGAATTTAACTGAAGATCACGTGTGTGTTACCAAATACAAGTCACACAAATAATCAGTGTTCTGTTTAATTAGGCCGCCAGTTAATTCTGTGAAAGCACCTTCCTACACAGAAGCCAAACATGATTCATCTTGTTCACTAAACTATGTAGAGTATATCCATAAAGGTCTCTTCTAGCACAGAGAAAGTTTTAACGTATTTTACTTATTTCTTGTTAGGGAAAAGGGGCAACCTGAACTTCTAGGCCCAATATTTATTTTCAATTGGAGAAAAAGCATGTGTGGTTTATGGATTACTGTAGACTCTACAGCTACCAAAGTAAAGAAATATATGGATTTGTAAATCCCAAAGTCTAAAAATCTAAGTATATTTCATAAAGTATTGTGTTAAAGGGAATAATAATCTTTAATTCAACTTTAAGTATGGTATATACGTCATACAAAAAGGTAAATTGATGATTTCGATGAAACTGAGCCAGATGTGAATGTGATAGGGGTCTTATTAGACTGATGTGATACCTATTCAGAATGCTCAGGATCAGGGGTTTTCTGTAATTTGGATCTCCATACCTTAAGTCTACTGAAAAATAATTTAAACATAAAAACACATTTAAACATATATACACACAATAGAATTGCTTTGCCGCCATTATCGGTTCATTTTTACCTTGGTTGGGATCAAATACTAGGTACTGTTTTACTATTACAGAGAAAAATAAAATATATTTCAAAAATGTGAATTATTTGATTAAAATGGAGTCTATGGGAGATGGGCTTCCTGTAATTTGTTCCTTTCTGGATAGCGGGTTTCCGGTTAACAGATCCCATACCTGTTTATAAATAAAGATAATTTAGTACATGATAAAATCGATACACATAGGTCGTTTCTATTCACAAAAAATATTATTGGTTGGCATTTAGCATAGATATGGGGTAATAATAACAGGCACATACGCAGACACAAACTCCCAGTCTATGACCCCTAGCTTTCAGATAGGATAGCAAAATGTCACCTTTAGTGCTCACTGATATATATAATTCTTAATACAATGTTTGCAAAAATGCTTTATTGAGTGTCAGAGCAACTTAATACAGTCCAGAATTTGGGGCATTATAGTCCTACAATAGCCAAAGGGCTGCAATTAGCACTACAAAACGTGTAAACATATATTTTTTCTTTTTGTTATTAATAGGTAATATCTTGCCAAAGGTCTAGCTCAATCTGCTGTTTCCAATAAAACCCATCTGCGTCTAACATAAAAAAACAGCCAAGACTATGGGGCATATTTATCAAAGGTCGAAGTTAAAAAAACTTCGATCTTCGAATTTATAAAGTCCAACCTAATGGTGGTCGAAGTTTTTTGGGGTCGAAGTGGGCCTACTTCGAATCGTACGATTGTACTTTCGATCGTATTCCGATCTACTTAGATTCAAAGTTTTTTTAACTTCGACCTTCGATCTCCCACACTCCTCCAATTGCCTCCATACAGGCTCTAGGAGGTCCCCCATAGGCTAAAACAGCACTTCTGGCAGCTTTTAGGTGGCGAATGGTCGAATTCGAAGTTTCAAAGAGACAGTACTTCAAAAAAAATTTGACCTTCGAATTTCGACGTTTTTTCTAATTTTTTCAAATTCCCTAGTTGAAGTAGACAAAAAATATCTAGAAATTCAAAGTTTTTCAATTCGAAACTTCACCTCGACCTTTGATAAATCTGCCCTTATATGTACTGTATCAGTCAGGTTGCTGAGGTTATTTATAGTAATGATTCCAAAAGTCCTCTGATTAATACAACATAGTTGAAGAAGGCTTGTTATTTTAAACATAGTATCCTTGTGTTGTTTTTCTTACGGTTGGTGACAACATTTGTGTGTAACACACTATTTATAGCCTATATTGGCCTCCCACACAATTCATACTTTACCTTATTTCACTCTGTGAATGCAGGTGAATTCAGTTCACTTGCTCAGAGACAATGATAAGGCCTTTTTGTTTTCTCATTTCTTTAGTAAAGATGAAATGAGATGGATGAAAGCAGGAGAATGATATCAATCACTGTTAATTTGATTATGATGTAAATAGTAAACAGAGGGTTCATATAAGGTGCCTGTTGACACCACTAAAGAGTGAAGGGCACAGGGACACACAATGTACTTTCCAAAAACAGACACATTGCCATTGCCATACTTTTATCAAATGTCGTATTTTAAAGGAGAACTAAACCCTGAAAATGAAAAGGGCTAAAAATGGCATATTTTATAGAATGAACTTATTGCACCAGGCTAAAGTTTCAGCTTCTCAATAGCAGCAATGATCCAGGATTTCAAACTTGTCACAGGGGGTCACCATCTTGGAAAGTGTCTGCGACACTCACATGCTCAGTGGGCTCTGAGCAACTGTTGAGAAGCTAAGCTTAGGGGTTGTCGCAAATCATCAAGCAGATAATGAGGTTGGACTGTAATATAAGCTGGTGCTACAGGGCTGATTATTAAAACCTGATGCTAGTTGCACTGGTTTCTGCGCTGCCATGTAGTAATTCTTCATATTAATTACTACTCAGCCTTAATCAGACATTTATATTCTATGTGTACTGTATATTGTGAGTGGGTCCCTAAGCCCAGTAAGTGTCAGCAGCACAGAGCATGTGCAGTGAATCAGCAGAAAAGAAGATGGGGAGCTACTGGGGCATCTTTAGAGGCACATATGCTAGGGCTGTGGTTGCCTTGGGCTGCCACAGAAGCCCAAAACATAATGTACAACATTTCTAGCCTACTTTGTTAGTTAAGCTTTAGGTCTTCTAAAGACTGTTGTTTCTGAGCTAGGGGGTCCAGATTCAGTGATATGAGTGTGGGGCTAAATATATAACCTTATTAACATTGTGTATGTCTAGACCTTCTCTTATTTACCAACAGGCCATTGACTTGATTTCAAACCAGTACCTGCCAGCATTTGTTCACATGGACTTCCTCTGGGTGCTCCAGCTTCAGGGATCCCGAACATGCTGGTAGTTTAAATGACTCTTGATAAAATGTTTTCCAGCATATACAGTATATGTGTGTGTGTTCATGTGCACTTACATGTGTGCTTGGTAAACTACTGGGGTTATTTATGACTGCAAGTGCAGTATGCAAGATGCAATTTTGGTTACTCGCCATTTTTTTTTACCTGCACTGCATTTTGATGCAAATACAAAACAAACCCTAGAACTGTCATTATGGAAAGCAGTAAGATCAGTGGCGTAACTAGTTGTTACTGGGCCCCATAGCAAATTCAATTTAGGGCCCCAAAATATTTATAAGTTGGCCTAATTTACCAAGATATATTAAAATTGCTAATTAATTAGGGTCTCACTGGGCCCCCTACACTCCTGGGCCCCCCTGCAACCGCAGGGTCTGCTTCCTCTATAGTTATGCCCCTGAGTAAGATACTGAGAACTAGCATCCTAGGCTGACTAAAGTGATTCTAGATAGCAAGTGCAGCTACAACCACTGATGGTAGGGCAGGGTACAATAGCAAAAAAATATGGCAACTTGCTGTACTCTACCTGATATCCTACCAAGCCACAGTCTCTTCCCACAGGCTATGCCCCCTACTGCTACTATTAGCACCATCTCACACTGGAATCACACAGCCATGATCCCCACCAACAGCAACTCAGCTACACAGTTTCCACAGTCAAGGTATTCATTTTGCTGCATAGCTGATCCACATACACAGTTCAGTGGTGTCCTAGGCAATTTCCCCTACTTTCATATCCCTTAAGACAGAATCATACAAAAATACTGCAGAATTTCCATATGCTAGTTGTTACAGGAATGGAAAGAGATAGAAAAGGATGTTAAGAACAAAGTCAAAACAAAAGCCAATTCGCATAAACAAGCATGGGACATTTTTAGTTTCCTTTATATGTAATTTTTTTTGTTAATTTCTACACTGCTTTAACGTAGGTACATGGGAACTTAAGTGTATTCATCTTTTCAGCAAAAAGAAAGTACATTTAATAAAGAGGCTGGATTTATGACTCACTGCGGTAACCTATAAACACCAACACTTTTACAGCTCTGATGAAGTGTTATATTAACACCTTCTCTCACCTTTCCCTAGTCACAATAAACTCAATGTATCCAAATGACTAACCTTCTGCAAATCAATTCATCTTACTGACTGAGCCACATACCCCTGAGCTACAATTTGTAGGTATTCCTTCTTTAATCCTTGAAGAGTTGTTAGAGGAATTTTCTGTGATGCTTGCATCCTCTGGCTATACAGCAGGGATCCCCAACTTTTTTTACCTGTGCGCCACATTCAAAAATAAAAAGAGTAGGGGAGCAACACAGGCACGCAAAAAGTTCCTGAGGTGTCAAATAAGGGCTGTGATTGGCTATTTCATGGCGCCTATGTGGACTGGCAGACTACAGGAGACTCTATATAGCAGTATAACTGGATTTTATACAACCAAATTCCAAACTAGGCTCCTGCTTTGAGGCCACTGGGAGCAACATCCAAGGGGGATCACTGCTATACAGTGTATTGTACTTATTCACATATTGGTAAATTTATCAAAGAGTGAAGTTCCGCCACTAGAGTGAAATTCCGCAGCGCTCAATTCATTTCTATGGGATTTTGAAAGGCGTATTTATCAATGGGTGAAACTGAAAGTTCACCCTTTGATAAATACGCCTATAAAAATCCCATAGAAATGAATGGAGAGTGGCGGAATTTCACTCTAGTGGCAGAACTTCACTATTAACTTCACTCTTTGATAAATATACCCCATAGTGACACAGCACTTTGCATGGTTATACAGCAAAAACTGTCATGTTACATTCAAAAAAGAACATTTTGTAAATGCATTATAATTGAAGGTCTATGCAAGTGCCCTAACTTCACAGAAAAATCTGCAGCTTTAAAAAGTTTACACTCCAATCATAATTCATCTCTAGGTAACCTATTCTCAATAATCTCAATAATATGATCACTTCACATGCTCAATTTCTGATGCAAAAACATGATTAGACCTCTGTCTGCTAATAAGTAAAGTGAACTAAGGCTGGAACTGTATGATGCGTCAACTGATTCGACACGATCAGAGGAAACGGATGCGACGAGACGAATGCAACAAAAATAAGGTAAGTAATAGAAATGTCCGACCTTGTCGATGCGTGCATACGAGATGACACAACTGCCGGATGCGAACGGTGCACGTTGTGTCTTCATCCAACAGTAGTTTCGGATGCAAGCAGCGGCAAGGTCCAACATTTCTATTACATACCTTATTTTCGTTGCACCCATCTCACACATCTGTGTCCTCATTGCGTCGGATCTGATGAAGATGCATCGTGTAGTTCCAGCCTAAAACAAATGTATTAGTATTATGAATTCATTCTGTCACACATACCATTAAAAATTTTCCAGCCTACCATTATAAAACGTATTGTTAAAACAATAAATAGCTGCATTTCATATACCAGGGGTGTCCAACCTGCGGCCCAGGATGAATATGAATGTGGCACAGCTTGAAGTAAAGAGAAAAGGAAGAGAAGTAAAAAAAGAAATTAAGAAATAAATGTATGGAAATACAGAGAAAACGAGAGTGAAATAACACTTTGTGCTCTCTAAGTCCAGACACATTAACCACCTCAGTCTGTCATTTTGTTAGGAACAGGCTTACTATGCCAGGTTGTAACAATGTGGTGACCTATGGAGTAGGGAGGATGGGGGACTCTGCCCATTGTCCAGTTAGTAATAATAATATAATAATAAGTCTGTTTAATATCCAGGTGTCCCATATTCCAATGTATAGCTCCATCTGGTTATCCAACTGGTATTGTAGTTCTTTTCTGTGTATTTTCTTAATTTTACAAATCAAAAGTGTTTGTGTATTTCATGTGTGGTCCCAGACAATTTTTCTTTTTCCAATGTGGCCTATGGAATCCAAAAGGTTGGACACCCCTGTCATATACATTAGGGGGCCCATTTACTTAGTTCGAGTGAAGGAATAGAGGAAAAAAAGTTTGAATTACGAATGGTCGAATATGGCTACTTCGACCATCGAATGGGCTACTTCGACCTTCGACTACGACCTTCGACTTCGAATCGAACGATTCGAACTAAAAATTGTTCGACTATTCGACCATTTGATAGTCGAAGTACTGTCTCTTTAAAAAATTCTTCGACCCCCTAGTTCGCCACCTAAAACCTACCGAGGCTAATGTTAGCCTATGGAAGGTCCCCATAGGCTTCCTAACAATTTCCTGATCGATATCGATCGATGGATTAAAATCCTTTGAGTCGTTCAATTCGAAGGATTCAATCGTTCGATCGAACGATTATTCCTTCGATCATTCGTAGGAATAGCGCAAAATCCTTCGACTTCGATATTCGAAGTCGAAGGATTTTACTTCGACGGTCGAATATCGAGGGTTAATTAACCCTCGATATTCGACCCTAGGTAAATGTGCCCCTAAATGTATATGTATATCAATCAAGGAGTAATTCATCATTAACAGTTCATCGTGATTAAATTATCCTCTATGCAGCCCTTAGGGGATTATGTAAAAAAAAGGCACTAAGTTTGCCCAGGAGCAGTAAACTATAGCAACCAATCAGAAGGTAGAAATTACTGGGGATTATTTACTAAACTCTGAATGCAAAAATCACGAAAAATTTGTGATTTGTTTTGTTATAAAACATCACAAATTTTTTGGAATTCATTAAACCCTGAGGATGGAAAAGTCTGAATCTAAAAATCCAGCATCTCAGACCTGTCTAAGGTTGCATATAAGTCAATGGTCAGAAGTCCCAACGATTTTTTGATGTGCACTGGGTTTCGTGGCATACCCTGAAGTTTTCGCATGAAAAAATTTTGAAAATCAGATTTTTACCCGTGAAGCAAATTTTCGGGAAAATGTAATAACAAATAAGAATAAAAACCCGAGCGGATTTGATAAATTCGGACTTTGATAAATAACCCCCTAAGTGTCTTATATTACATATGGAGACAGAGTCTTGATCTTTAGAATTGGAGGCTGTTAAAAGTTAACTTTTTAGTATGTTATTGAATGACTAATTCTAAGCAACTTTGCATTCGGTTTTCATTACGGTATTTATTTTGTATAGTTTTTGAATTATTTGTCCTTTTATTTTGACTCTTTGCAGTTTTCAAATGGGGGTCTCTGACCCCATCTTAAAAATCCAATGCTCTGTAAGCCTACAAATTTATAGCTATTGCTACTTTTTATTACTCATTTTTCTTTTCAGACCCTCTCCTATTCATATTCCAGTCTCTTATTCAAATGCATAGGGTTATTTTAACTGAAATAGCAAACTGGAGAGCTGTTAAATAAAAAAAAGATTTATATAAAACCTCAAATAATAAAAAATGAAAACCAATTGTCTCAGAATATTACTTTCTACATCATACTAAAACTTAAAGGGATCCTGTCATCGGAAAACATGTTTTTTTCAAAGCGCATCAGTTAATAGTGCTACTCCAGCAGAATTCTGCACTGAAATCCATTTCTCAAAAGAGCAAACCGATTTTTTATATTCACTTTTGAAATCTGACATGGGGCTAGACATTTTGTCAATTTCCCAGCTGCCCCCAGTCATGCCTGCACTTTAGGAGAGAAATGCTTTCTGGCAGGCTGCTGTTTTTCCTTCTCAATGTAACTGAATGTGTCTCAGTGGGACATGGGTTTTTACTATTGAGTGTTGTTCTCAGATCTACCAGGCAGCTGTTATCTTGTGTTAGGGAGCTGCTATCTGTTTACCTTCCTATTGTTCTTTTGTTTGGCTGCTGGGGGGGGAAAAAGGGAGGGGGGTGATATCACTCCAACTTGCAGTACAGCAGTAAAGAGTGATTGAAGTTTATCAGAGCACAAGTCACATGACCAGGGGCAGCTGGGAAATTGACAAAATGTCTAGCCCCATGTCAGATTTCAAAATTGGATATAAAAAAATCTGTTTGCTCTTTTGAGAAATGGATTTCAGTGCAGAATTCTGCTGGAGCAGCACTATTAACTGATTCATTTTGAAAAAAAATTTTTTCCCATGACAGTATCCCTTCAACTGAAAGGTGAAAAAGCCCTTTAATTCCCATTGTCATCGCTCTGTTCTCTTGTGTTCTCAATGCAAAGATCATGTTAAAAGGGATATTGGCTTTGATTCTTTTCACTCTTCTCTTCTGGGTGGTTGAAGCTGGCAAGAGTTGTCTACATGTCACCCTTGTCAGAGTTTTGGTACAGGCTAGCAGAAAAACTTCTAGGCATGATTAAAAAGTCCTTCTGATTATTCCTCATGTCACACTGAATTGTTGCCTAGTAGGCCTGAAGATGCGCAAATCAACAGAAAGTTGCTTAAGGTCAGAAAACCACTCCATTACTCATCCCACCCCTACAGCTACCTAGTTACAGAGATGTAAAATGGTCTTGCCATAAAGAAAAATTTAAGAAAAAATCCAACCGTAAATACAAATATATTCTTTGCACATTATTTTCTTTAATTACTTATCTTAGCTATTTCATTTATTTTTGTCTTTTTTGCAATTTTAAATAAAAACAAAACTAAGAAAGTGGAAACCTACCATATTATCAGAAACAAAATACAATGATTTCTTCATTAAAAACCATACGCTGGTGTGCCGTGGGATTTCTGTAAAACGTCTTTGACAAAACAAAGATTTTTTTTTTGTTCAAAATCTTCAAAAAAAGAGAGAAAAAACACACTTCCACTAATGGAAACTAAACAACTGTGCTCTTCATAGCACTGCTATTCTCTACAGAAATTAACAGGTTAAGAGACCCAGAGCTATGAGTCACTTTTCCACCTTATCAGAAGCCTAGTGCCATTGCTCTTCACATAAGCAAGCTGTTAAATTACCAATAGTGATTTTGTCTACTCGTTTTGAAAGTAAAACCACATCAATTTCACTATGCAGCTTAAACCAACTTAAAAGGAATCACAGAAATGATTAAAGATGGGTAGAGATTATGGGGGTTTGAGTCATCCTCCTTTGCTTACATGATATGAGAACGTATGTGGGACCCAGCAAGATCTGTAATGTAATGGCAATTTCAAGTGTTCCTTTCTATGAGAAAATAAAATCCCCTCTTCCATTCCAAAGCAATGCATAGCAAGCATGTTATTAAATACAGAGGTGAAATGACTGATAGTGAAAGATTTTATTTCAAGGTTAATTCCTTCTAGGCAAATGTCTCAGAAAAGTGCATTGGCTTGAGGTTCATGTTGCAGGTATGATGTGGGATCCAGTAAGGGTATCTCTGGGAGTATCAGCACATGCAATTAAAACTGAATTCACACGAGACGACTTTGAGGATCAGTCCATTAAACAATCATTCTGCAGCATATCAAGCTATGGCATTATGTGCCCAATATCTCAAAATTGTGGCCAACACAGGGATTAATATCTATATAACTATATAAAATGACCTCACTGTATGAAAAGTTGGAAATTGTGACCAGCTAAGAACCAACGATTGGATGAGAATCCTCAGCGTTTCTTTAGCAGGTAGCGTTAATTATGACTGGCTATGTGTATGAATGTTAAAGGGGTATACTTTTCAGTTTAGAAGTCACTGTAGTATAAAAAGAACAGAATTAAATGGAGATCGCAAGCAAGCAAGCCTACCAAGGATGGATGCAGGGTTGGGCACTACAAAATAATCAGTCTTAAAGCAGGAAACAGGATTGGCAGGGTCATACTTAATCAAGAAAATGTCCATATGACAGCACTTTAATAAGTAAAATAACTTTATTTAGTGGCTTAGAGTCATATGAACTTTTTCTTGTGGATCCTGGTGCATGAGAATTCTGGCTGACTGGTACCCAAAGGAAAGAGAATTAAATAGGAAGTTGTGTGACCCACAAGACCCAGGTTATAAAAATTAGCTAAGCAAAACTTGAAATCTAAAGCATTGAGATTTCGAGTATTAAAGGTCTGATTATCAAATCAAAGTTAAACTGTGTAGAGAGAAAAGGATCTGCGAAGTCAAGCTTATGAGGGCAAATGATGTATCGTAAACGGGACTTAACACGTACATTTTTGAGTCATCACCCTCTGCAACTAAAATTAAAAAGACCGTAGATACCTTGTGTATTTCTGGTATTGTTTGTTTGCCAAATAAGGTATCAGGGAACATATAAAAAGCCGCCGCTACAATATGTCACAATTCGTTGTTTTATGGGGCTGTTGTTTTAGTTGTCTGCAAAGTATTAGGAGTCACAACTAATGTGCCATAATGATAAGAATGACCATAAACACAAGTGGAAGTTACTGTATGTAACAAAAATGTCAAGTTTTGCGACAGGTCTAAACACCTTTAGCAACCAATCAGCAGGTAGCATTTACTGGTCACCTGTTTACTCCCTTATTGGTTGCTATTGGTTAATGCACCTGGACAAACCTTTTGCCTTTGGGAAGGTGTATATGTATACATATATGTAAAAAAAATCTCAGAATACAATTTACGTGTCCAATTTCATGCTATTATATACACCACATAAAACCATGTATTTATAAAGTCGTGTAATAATTTTATGTGATTGTGTAGCTGATGGATAAAGAAGTGTTGCCTTACTTTTGTTGTAAATCTGGTAGGAAATATACATGACATACCCTTATATTTGCCTATTGGCTCTTGGGAAGATACAGTATGAACTGGTCAAGTATCCATTTGCTGGTTTTCCATCCATGGCATTCTCAAAACCCCTCACCAACACCAAAATATCCTTCTTCGTCATTATCCAGCTTTCACGTCCATAAAGTGTCACCAAAGATACTACAGCCTAAACAATTCTGTTACATTTAAAGATATTTTCTAGTTCTTTCATACTGGTTCTACCAAGTGCCGATGTACCTGAAATAATAAGTATTGAGGCATTAAATCACATGTTAAGGACTATAGTGCTTTATAAATACTTTATTTGACATCACTGTTTTTATCAAATATTGTACTTTACACCTTTATATATTTGTCCTCATTCATTGATATAATGTGAATCTATTTAATATTGAGACTGGGGGTTCATAGTTGTCTCAATAATATTACACTTAAGCTTCTGTTTCCATTCCTACAATTCACATATTATATAATGCTGCTGTAGAGCAAACTGGTTATGATAAAGAATAAAGTAAGGCTTCTGAAAGATAAGAATCTGAAAGGTGTTGACTTGCTAAAGACATAAAAGATGAAAAATATGATTAAAAGGAATGCCTGACTGTATACAGTATATTGCTGTTGAAGCTAGCTAAGACCTCATTTCTGTGTACACGTGCATATTCGATAGTCATGAAATCTTTCTCAAGGGACCAGAGGGAAGAAATATTTTTATTTCTCTGATTATTTTAGTTTCCATTACAGTAACTGAGAGCGGCTTCTCATCTGCTCAACTTAAAATTGTACCGAAACAAGGGGAGAGTCATAACAGTTCTGAGGTCTTCCTGTCTGCATACCACAGCATGAGTAAGTATACGTGTGGACCACTCACTTTTATAACATCTGCTTCTAAAGTATAACACATCTGGTCCACAACAAATATCTTCTATGTTGAGAATATGTATGTCAATATCACATGTAGTAGGTTACAGCTAGAAATGTAATTAGACTGCCAGCTCTTTGGTGGAATAATGTATCTTCCAGATGCCTTCTGCTCAGGTTAAACGTGTCATTTATGAAAGACTTGCTAAAAATATAGATGAAAAAGACTTAACTGGCTAACAATTTCCTCTTTGTTTTTGATTAAATTGCATGGTGTTTTATACTCAGCAAATTCACAAATGCTGTCTAGCTGCATACATTTTAACTAAAACAACTTTTACCCAGGCTAACATGTTACGTTAACAGAAATAATATAAAAAATGTAAATTGTGCTATCTGCCTGTCCTAGCACTGCTGCACCACTAATTCATTATGCACCATATAAAAAATATATTTATATAAATTTTTATGAAAAATGTATAAACATATACTTCAAGACGACTTACCTCTTGTAAGTACCTAGGGGCATGTTTACTAACATTGGAGATAAATATCTGGAGAGATTTCTGGAGATGTTGCCCATAGCAACCAATCAGATCTTTGCTTTTGTTTTCTAACTTGGCTGTGGCTGTTTAAATCTAATTGCTGATTGGTTGCCATGGGCAACATCTCCAGAAATCTCTCCAGATATTTATCTCCAATGTTAATTAACATGCCCCCTAGTCTCTGACTAGTAAATGAGATATGAGTACTTCCCATGAACTTTCCACTTAATTTATCCTATTTCATACACTTGAGGAAGGGTTCAAACTCCGCAATATTATGAACGTTTGTTTTCAATACATGTTCCCGTGTGCTGTGTGTCTATCGTTGCCATTTTTTATACATGTGGCCTGAAGCGACTGATTTTTGAGTATTTATATTCTTGAAGAATTGTGATCTTCAGCATCAGCAAAAACTTTTGCTAGTTTGAAAAAATGGTCCTTGGAATTGTGTGGTGCCCTTGAGTGTAATATTAAATGAAGGATATGAGGACCTTTAGCCTAACTGGAAGGAAATAGAACAGAATATAAATCATTACATAAGGATTAGAAAAATCCACAATGCTAAAAAAACAAACAAAAGAAAAAAAGGTGCTTGAGAGCTTGGCTGGAAAGCATGAATAATAACCTCTACACTTATAAGACTGAGGTGTGAACCGCTTTAATGCTTTGGTGCAAAGACTCCAAGGGTCAAATTTAGTTAGGGCCGAATTTTCTTTAATGCATTTCCAGCATACAGGATATGATGTCACTGACATAAGATTGAGGAAGATGTAGCTTCATTTAGCAGTTCACCTAGTCTGAGGCAGTGAAAGAGGTAACCTTCAGTAAAATTCACACTTTACTGAATTTTACGGCGTAACAACTGTTTGCCAGAGCGAAAAGTCGCCTGGTGATAGAGTGCGAATGAACACTAGCGACATTCTCATTCGATAGCGAATTGTCCTCTATGCCTGGTAGTGAATTGCCGCTGTCCCTGTGGATGGCATTTCTGGCGAATTGACACTAGGGTTGGCCACTTAGCCCTTTAGTGAATCTGCCCCCATGTGACATTCTTGTATTTCTTTATTTATATAATCCACAGGCACAGCTGAACTTTACTTGTCTCTGTAAGGTACTCTACTAGGTCAGTGCTGTTTACCCCCCTTGTGTGGCCCCCCCATAAAAGTCTGACTGCTGTGTCTGCTTACCTTATGTAAATTTTAAAAGGTATCGGTACAGAGATTAACTGGCCCATTGTTTACACCTCAAATGCAGACACTAGTCCTCTGTATTGTTCACACCTTTAATCCACCCCCACAATGGTCACACTTGTAATACCTCTATTGTTCACATCTGTAAAGGCCTGTACTGTTAACACCTCAGACCCTGACTGAAAGTGCCCACATTGTTCACCTGTTCACACCTCAGATAAAGGAGCACCAGCATTGTGTCACTGTATGTAGCACAGTATGAACTGTTCATTTTAGAGTGGTCCTGATAGGTTTCCCTGTCTCCTGCTGTATTTTGCCTTCCCTATGCTCCCTGTGTGTGCCATACTCTGCCTGCCCTATGCTCCATGTGTAAGTGGCTCCTGTCTTTTGGATGTAAAAAAAGCCCCCCTTTCAAACATTGTTACGCCTGTTTTTACATATATGCTCCTGCTGCTACACGGTTTAAACCCAGTCAATAACCACAGGAAGGTGCCTTCAGGACATTGAAGGGGTATTCTAACTAAGATCCCCCTTTAGGCATATGTATATGGTGTATATATAGAACTGTATTTGCTTCTTTTCAGTTAGCCTACCTACCAATGAAAATACAGTACTTGCAACCACCTGATTCATTTTGTTGTCAACTTCACTTGAAGCAACACAAATGCTTATACACAGTGAGGACCCTTACTGGTGATGTCTTAAAGGAATTGTTCAGTGTAAAAATAAAAACTGTGTAAATAGATAGGCTGTGCAAAATAAAAAATGTTTCTAATATAGTTAGTTAGCCAAAAATTTAATGTATAAAGGCTGGAGTGATTTGATGTGTAACATCAGTCAGTCAGGACACTACTTGCTGCTTTTCAGCTCTCTTGGTTTACACTGACTGTTTACCCTGGTTACCAGGCAGTAACCAATCAGAGACTTGAGGGGGGGCCACATGGGTCATATCTGTTGCTTTTGAATCTGAGCTGAATGCTGAGGATCAATTGCAAACTCACTGAACAGAAATGTACCATGTGGCCCCCCTTCAAGTCGCTGACTAACTCAGAGTTATAGAGCTGAAAAGCAGGAAGTTGGATTCTGGCTGTTTTATTAGACATCCAGTCACTCCAGCCTTTATATATTACATTTTTGGCTAACTAACTATATTAGAAACATTTTTTATTTTGCACAGCCTATCTCTTTACCCAGTTTTTATTTTCACACTGAACTATTCCTTTAAAGAGTGGCTTGGATGGTTTCTTGGACAAGTATAATAGTGAGTGGCTTGGATGATTTCCCGATCTACAGTTAGTTTTGTATATGTATGTACAGTATGTATAAATAGATATATTGTGTGTGTTTATATATATGTGTGTGTGTGTGCTAGGAGTTGAACTTGATGGGCTTTTGTTTTTTATGTAACAATATAACCAAAGTCATACATAATTTTCTGCTATCAATATTGTCCATCTATGCTTCATTTTTTTCCGATTGGTGCCAAGAATGTCAGCCATGATAGTAGAACAACTCTGACAATGGCCATTTCAAATGTGTAATTTCTATTTAACTTTTGAAGATAATCGAATTGATGCCAGCGTCAAAATTCACGTTTCGTGAATTTTTCACCGTTTCGCAAATTTCACTGGAATTAGTAAATTTAGCGGAGAAAATTCACCCATGACTAATTTGAAGTTACCCTAAGCTGAATCTGCAATATGTTGATCGCATTTTGCGAACAGATCTGTGTATTACCCTTGTGGACTAATCTAAGGTTTCAGTGTCGGCAGAATTAATAAAGTAGCACTGTAGAATAAGTAATAACTAATGTAAAACTGAAAGGAACAGGGCAAGTGCCTTACAGACAGCCAATATAGCAAACAACATAGCCAACTGAACTTCCTAACCTGTAAGCAAATCTGTGTCTTGGAAATGTAAACCATGAAACCAGGGCCTGTGTGAAAGGAGTGGGCTCCGAGTCACAAAGGACCAAATATTCAGTTGCAAAAAAAAGGGTTAAAACACTTATAATGCAGAGTGGAAAACTCTACCATGAAAATAAACACTTTTTATATACAGTAGTGGTTTTCTTCTAAATGAAATGATGCATACAGAGGCTTTCCATATCCGAACATTGGTGCTAGATATGTGGCCCAGGTACAGTGTATAGAATGAGTGGAGTGGAATAAGTCTGATTCTGAGTAATTGCTTGATCTATATAAAAGTAAAAGATTCCATAATAAAGGAAAAAAGTGGAGCAAAGATTTAATACCTGAATGAATCCATCCCAATAACTATACATATCACCCCATGCATTTACCTAAGCTGGCTTTTGTGGAAACGATTTGGCACCTGGATATATTTTAAATAACTTAGTAGATATTTTACCTGTAAATGAGATATTGGGGGATGCTTATTCTATGTCTAATAGAAATCACATAGGTGGGATGTGTGAATCATGGCCCAAGGAGGATCTTGGGAACAGTTGGCCTTACTCTCTCTATTAACTTTTTTTTCCTGCAAATTTTATTGACATAAAGCATAGTTTGGATGGTAAAACATGAGGCAGATGGCAACCCTAGATCCCAAGGCTATCTATTTAGTATAAATACTAAATTAGAAGAAGTAAAAATATACAATATTTTGAACTCCATCACAGTCCTCTTAAATTGTCTAAAATATTATATTGGATCCGGTGGCACAGGTCTATAAAATCAAGGAGAGCAAGTTCTATGTACTACATACAAAGGAGCGGAAGGATGGCTGCTTTTTCAGGCTACTTAATCAAAAGTGCTTCTTGTGTTCCTAATATCTGTCTAGACTGTATTGTCTGCACTTTGCTGCTCCTTCTGTAGTAACGTTATTAACCATTTCAGTGTAAAAGCAGAATATCTTTCCTCCTACATCATGGTGTTTTTTTAATTCATAAGGTCTACATCGCTACCTGCCGCAGCCTAGTTTGGTTAAATATAGTTTCCAGTTATGAACATTGCTTTCCTGTAAGAAAAGGTCAAAGCTTCCGTATACAGCAAAGCTTTGCTATTATACACAAGGGCAAAATACAATATAGCATTTCTCAATCTGTTCAGCTCTGTTTACGAAACAAATCAATTCATTTATTCTAAAGGGGAAGTATTACCAAAACCATAAATGAGACAGGTCATCACCATAATTTTTTTTAACACATTTCATAATTTTATTCAGGTGGCTTGTGGTAGACTCAAAATGCAAGGTATAGGCACATACTCATGCAATTTTGCGCATGATTTGCACTTGCATTTGTAAATGTGCCCCAGTACCTTAACTTTTTCTGCCTTTAAATTGTGTACATATATATAATACAAGAACAATCCTTATCTACATATTTATGATCACTATGGAACTAACATGGGGCAGTATTTATTAATGTCATTAGTGGTACTTTTAAGGGCCTATTTATTAAGCCTTGAATTTTTCTGTTCGAGTTTTTAAGGGGAATAATCTAAAATTTAGAAGGGAAAAACTCGAATTGTTCGAGATTTATTATGCTCCAAAGTTGCTAAAGTCGAAGTCTTTGGGAGATGTCTCTTTTACAATTGGAAGATGTTTCTTGTCTTCATGATCTTCCTGGATTTTGGACATTTTGATGCTGGTTTTCTTTTGAAAATCTGAAAAATTTGAGGTTCTTGGGCAACAATTCAAAAACTTTGCACGATTCAAATTGTTGTACGGTTTTGTTGAGACTTTTCCTGCATATACAATTTTTATTCTGATAAATTAAGTCAAGTAATGAGAAAAAAATCAAGTTTTAATTAACACCCCCTATGATGTTGCTGTCAATGGAGAGATACACCTATGACTAAGCGCCGGAGGGTGCGAAACGCGTAAGGTGGGATATGTGGGGTAGTATGTACTAGATACTGTTTTAATGTGAATAACAATAAATTAATTTTGTTTTACTTGAAGAGGCCTTGGGACGTATATCGTTTTTGATATAAACTTTTCTGCAGTTGATTGCCTTTTGGAACTGGGACGGGTCCCTTCGGCCTGGCTGAATAATTATATGGACTCCCGATTTTGAATTGATATATGTCAATGGAGAGTGTTCAGCTTCAGATTTGGTAGATTTGATAACACTATTGCAGCCTCCTCCAAAGGGGCACATACATTTTAACTAAATGTAATACATTACTGTCATAATTCCTATAGCTGCTAAATTGCACAAGTGTATTTACCACCAGCCAGCAATTAGTTTGATCCATGGACAATGGCTGCTGTCATATTATAAATCAGCCCTATTATCTTTACGTGTGTCAGATTATCAAAACTGTACCAATATTCACAAAACCCCTTTTCATTTTTAAATCAATTGCAGCCTGTATAAAGACGGCCATGAAAATAGACTCTGGTAGAGATAAACGAGCTACGAATTTATTTATAAATCCTTGCTTTGAGGTTAATAAAGGTTCACACTAACGTAGCCTTTACTCAGAGCGATGGATTCATTCATTCAGTTCTACCTGGTTTGATGCCCTGATTAGAAACTGTCAGATAATATACTTGTGCCTTATACACAAACACTAGATTTGTAAGAATCAGAGACTCAATGAAAGACTTTAGTGTAAGCACTAGCGCATCAAAATCATGGAGATATTCTCATTTAAACTTCAGTGGAAAAAATGCCTTACTGCCCATTCATGTGTGCTTTTTAGGTAGACCTTTGAGTTGACTTGGAATCTTTCATAATGACTCCTCTGACTCAAGGTTTGAGGTACACAACCGTACATATTTAGAAAGGAAAACATACCACAATTACAAATACAACAAGAGCCCTAAGGCTCTTGTCATCTGGGTAATGTAGCTGAGATATCTGTGAGACTGGTATAAATTGTTTTTGTGAGCATGCAAGACTGTGAGAGCAGGCAGACAGACATCTAGGTCACAAATACCATATTTGTTATCCTGGGTGCCGCCATTCTGATTGACTGAATCTCAGGCATTCGATTTATTCTATGCTCATTTGGTTTGTGTATTGATGGATTCAGCCAATAAACTGGTGCACAGTATACTGATGTCTATGTTCTATTAAATCAATGACAAAGCTATGCAGAGTGCAGGAACTATACATATATAAACATATACCTTAACACATGAAAACTTATTTCAACTGCTGTATCATTAAAAGGTCAAGCAGTGTTAAGATCACACATTAATTTGTAAGAAATGACAATGTAGTCAGTATTTTAATGGCTATAAAGATCACATACAATCTACTATCTACCCACTCTTAAACAAATGGGTTTTCTATCCTTTTCAGTCTGCAACCCACTTAGAGTATTATCGATATAAAGCACAAGTAGTGGTCTTGGTGGGTGTCTAGCATATGGGAAACTGTACCCTCTGTTCAGGACTAAAGCTAGATAAGAACGGCTTTCAAAATGACACCATGATGTTTGTTTGTGGTTGGAGACAGTTGTTGTGTTTTTATATATTTTTCTGAGTGTCTCAGTCCTGTCTTCCCCCTCCTACTGGAAAGTCTGGAGGTGGTAGTGAAAGCAATTTTCGTTGATATTTTATACATTTCATAAAACGAGCAATGATAACGATTCACTTCCTGCTCTAAGATGTGCTTATGACACGTGTTTTCAATTGCATAAGGGTTAAAGAGAAAGATATAAAAAGGGAAGGAGATGCTATCTATCCAAGTTCTGAAAATCAGAATGGTTATAAGTATATAGAAAGTCTTTGTGGGTTTTTACACCCCTTAAAACATTAGCTCCTCTGTTCTTTTTCTATGGCTGTGAAGAGGGAAATTACATGGTACACAACAAAATTAGGAAGCAAAGATCTGGGGGATGTTTGTAATGAGAAGCACTACAGTTTAAAACTGGGTATAAATACATGAATACTGTATGTGCTTCATCATTCTAAAAGAGTATAAGAACAATGGATTTCTTTACATCAAGGAAAATAGACTCTTTGGCCAACTGTATATCAATTCAAAAGGATTGTGTAAACTGAGCATATTGTAAAACAGAGATACTTTCAATAGTCTGAGCTGGAATTATTTGTTCCGTTGATCTGCCTTTCATTGTTTATTCAGTGGGAATATAAACCTATGTTATCACACAGCCTAGCCCATAAAAAAATATTCAAACAAATGATAGGATGAAATAATGGTATTATACCATGGTGATGAGGATATACAAAAGATTGGAAGCTTAATATGCTTAATATGTCACTAAGCTACCCTGGCGTGAACCCCTTTGGGTATACATAGGTTTTTCAAAAGCACAGCTGTCTGTATCCTGCTTCCCCAGCTGCACTATACTCTATTTCCGATTACAGAACATGCAGTTTTATGCACTGCCTAAACAGAAGAGAATATAATATAATTGGAATACTCCAATACTTACTTTGTTCTTACAATGCCTGGTCACAAAGCTATTAGCAAAGACATGGAATTCTGATAAATAAATGGCAGAACGGTCAAGAAAACACAGAGGTTATCAATAAAGAGATATTCAGGGCAATGATACACAGGTCGATAATGTAGACAACAAAATTAGAAAAATGGTGTATATCACCACAGATACATAATCACATGGAAATATCCTCTGAAGCATTTTCTGAAGAATATGCAATTTGAGTAAGATTGTCAGTAATAGCATGGCATTTCGGTCTGTCTGGAAACCAGGGCATGTTACGGTAGACCAGGCCCTAGTACGCCCCACCATACAATAGTTTTCAACACCACTTTCTTGTTTACACCATGCAGCCATGCAATACTGTACCACTCTGCATGTTTCGCATGTAACAATTGTGACTTAAGGCCCCAGATGTTCTTTGGTGGGATCACATTGACAAAATCATAATCTCAGATCATATCTGATTTAAGATAATTTAAATTACATGTTGCATATTATATTACAGGCATTGTTGTATATACCTTAGCTATTGCATTTTGGCATGACAGTTTGTGCCTACAGAATCCCCTTTACTTTACTGCGAGGGTGACTAAGTATTCATACCATTTAGTCAACTTTCAATGTAACATTATGCTTACCTGTGCATGTGGTTCCCAAAAACAATCTATTTGGATGATCAGTCCCTGGTGCACGAAGGTGTGGGGGACACTGCTATTGGCTCTGCCACCTTGCTGTTGTGTTGTGACACCCTCTGGCAGGTACCAATACATTCCACCATGCTTGCACACCTTTTTGAACACATGCTTTTCTTTCATGGCATATGTCTCTTTAAGAAGAATTTTCTGAGATTTTTTTCAAGCTGTTTTTTGTTCCTGACTAAATCTTTTTGTTTTGCTGACATCTTGGACTGTTATTAGAATCTGATAATTGCTTCTTTGGACTGTTACTAAAACCAACTATTCCTGACCCTTGCTCTGATTATGGACTACAACTTTTACTGTGCTGATCTTTGCCTGGTGCCTTTGCCACTGGTTCAATACCCCTTCACTCTCATCTCATCGGGAGATTGGTGTCTGTAGTTGTGGCCCCAGAAAGTATAAGTCAAATGGATTTCAGAACATCAGTACCTGTGGAGCTCTTTCTTTTCAGAATACAGTATTCTGCAAAAACCAGGACAATTGAACATTTTTCCTACAAAAAAATAGGATTCTACTGTAAAATGTATACCAAACCTAAATTTTGCTCAGTCACATCTTTCCCACAAGCTCAGAAAGCTTCTTGCCACTTGCAAGTCCATGGATGGAAAGTGAAACTACAACCTCATAATCATTAGGGTTTCCACTAATACAGAGAAAAGCAGCTGCCACCCTCAAACACTTACAATGATCTATATTCTCAGAAGCTAATGAAACCAGTGCAAAACCAACACACTTTCACACAATAAACACTTCTGCAGCTGAAGAGGTCCCAGTTTAGTGGTCACTATCATTGGAACTCATATTAATAATTGCCAATAGGGTCAGAAAGTAAATAGGGAAATGGATGGGTGCGCATCCAAATATAAATTATCTTCGTTCTCTTTATTTTATGCCAGGACTTCCTGTTTGTGACCTGAAGATTCATCTTCCTTATAATCAGCAAGCTGTTTTATCTGGAAATCTTGGTGTTAAATTGGCTTTTCTCTGATTAGGTTTCTACCTGGTAAATTAAGATTTATTCTGTATTAGATTCAATTAGTCACTTGTTGGCCAAATTTCAGTGCAAAAGTGCAGTTCCAAGGCAGGTAATAGTTCCAAACCAGCACCAGATCTTAACTTTGCTTGGTGAAGTATATTTTATTTGGTATCTGTTTCCTGTCTTGGTGGTATGTATAAACATCAGTGTAAAAAAAACCCATTTTTTTCTGTCACTTGAATTCTAGTTTTAATTCAGGCATTGAATTCTGTAATTATGTAAAACCCAACACCAATAAAATCATTGTAACCAATGATTCAGAATCCTATCCATTTCAGCAACCCTGTCCATTTTGTGGCCCACATGTCAAGATAACCCCAACACATTTGGAACAGTTGTCAATTATTTAAAATACATATTTCTTGAGGGAATTAGCAATTGATTTGGGTTTTTATTGCATGAGTGATTGTGTGTTAGTGCAGTCTGCTGTAGGCATCAGAGCTGATAATTGTCGCTTGTGTTAAATGGCGAGTGATAAAACTTGTCTGCTCAATGTGGCTCAATTATCTGCAGCAATTTGATTGGCTGGTAGTTGCAGGATATGTCGGTCATTTTGACATCCATGTTTTAACACAACCTGTCTGTATTCATTGTTGTTATTATAGTTGGTCATATAAAAGAAGATGAAGGGAAAATCGTCAGGCATGGCTTTTTCCTGTTTGATCAAACCTACAATCCACATTGGTATGGGCTTAAATGTTAAACACAGTGCTTGATGAGTAATTTACAGGTTAGGAGAAGCTACATACAGGAATCCCAAGTCATTAACTTACAAAGACAATAATAAAAGGGATCTCTTATGGCAAATTCAAATTCACCAAGCTTTTGTGCAGTAAGGCTGCTAAACCAATGGCTGACTATATGGGCAATAGGGCTTATTGTGATCCTAATTCTTTGTCAGGAAATGCAAATTTATTAAGCCTGTGAATATTATCAAGATCTTAACGCAGCAAAAAGCTTTGCTTTGTCACACTTGCTTCACTGGGTTTTTTTTCTACAGGGACGATAAGCTGTAAAAATACCATTTGCTCATTTGATGGCAAAATAATTAAATAAACACAAGAGGTACAGTTGAGGCCCCCTTCTAAAATAGGGAGAGGGGATAATACATTTGACCTCTTTCTTTTCCCCTCTCAAAAAAGGATAGGATACTTTTATAAACAATTGCTATCTTAATCATGAGGGGTCTCTCTACCTTACCAAGTGTGAGTAATGTAAACCAAATCTAGAGACGATGTGAGGAGCACACAATTGAAGGGATAAATTGGCTGGTTACTTCCATAAAGCTATTCCTGATGAGAGATTAAATAAAGCATTCACTAGTAACCCTTACTGCAGGTGTCAGTAGAATGATAGGGTCATGCTACTAATCCAGCCATTAGAGTGATGGCTGTTAATATCCTTTTATTTATAATCATTATTATCCTTTAATTTTTATAGCTCCAAAATATTCTGCAGTGCTTTTACAAAGATTATACATCATGCAAACAAATGCCAGTCCTAGTGGAGCTTACAGTCTTTATATTTAAGACATTTTGTACACATAGCTACTGTGTCAAAGTCATCTATGGTTTGGCCACTCCTACCTTCTATTGCATCTGATTTATTAAGAATTCTAGCATTCACCCGTCTGACCAAATTAATACTGGTTTACAACCTTATATGCATTAACTTGGAAATAGAAAAAATAGTAAACCCCTGTTCTCCAACTACTTACCAATTCTCAAGCTTTAGTCACTAACAAAAGTGCTCAGTGCAATAAATAAGGTGCTGAATTGATGCTGTATCAACAATGGTGTAAATTCATTTAATTGTAATAAGTTAATAATGTTTGTTCAATGAAATTGATTCAATTAAAGTGCCTTTACTGAGTTGATTCTTATGATGTCATCCTTCTAAATTCATAATATTAATAAATTAGGTCAATGAATAAACTAATTAAAACATAGGAGTGTATTTTGACAAAACCCAATAATTGTACACTTGTGATTGATTTGCATTAAAGTGCTAGTGCCGAATCCTATTGCAACCTCAGGTTGCCTGAGATATAAATAAATTAATTAGAATTGGTATAAAAATGAAGGTATGAAGAAACAAGTTCATCAAATTAAAATGAGAAAACCTTGAATCAAACCAGCATTCAAGAAATATAGTGGGAAAAGGAAGAAAGTTAGTATGTGGCGAAGTCCCACAGAAGCTTCTAACTAATTTTTCTAGGCCCTGGGACCCTACACGGGGAGAGAGTAGGACGCTGGGGACTGTGGTCACAATGGTTACCTTTCTATCTTAGTAGGAGAGACTATTTAACCCTATAAGACCACAAATCCTCCAGTGCCATATAGTAAAACGAGAAGTAGAGAGGTTTAAATGCGGTAAGAACGATTTTCTAGTATTCAATATTGGAAATCAATTCTAAAATTAGGAATTTTACAAGTTTATTAGGAGCCTATTCATGTGCCTTGCATGCCTTTGGAACGAAACCAATGCAAGTTTGGGACTGACTGAAACTGAACTCCCTTAGCAGGTGGAGTATGCTATGGCCTTCTGATCTCCCCAGCCTACCTCTCAGGTCCCAGTACTTTTACATGAGCTGAAGTCAATGCTCTCAATTTCAAAACTTAATTATTATAGAGCTGAATAACAAGCTGCATCTTTTTTCAATTATTTTTATTCTTGTGAATCTGTTTGGCCTTAGCTACAAGTATGTGTTTGTGTGTTGGCAGTTACAGGATATCGAGGGAATCTAAGAGTTCCTTGGCTGCTGCAGTGATAAATCTAGGAAGGCAACCAAGTCAATGACAAGGAAAATCTGTTCTCAGAGGTGGACATATTTTAATCAGTGACATGTGCAAGTAGTTTTTCCATATGGACACAACCTGTGTCTGTCTATGACTGTAATATGGCCTGCATGCTTTTCATTGCTGAACTGTGCCAAGGATGAACTGTTACACTAAAATACAAGCGCGGACAACACTACAAGGATTATATATGCATTGGATTTAGAATTCAGAACAGAGTAAACATTCTACTTCTTGCCTGCTATTTGCTGTTTGTCAAAAACTTTTTAGTTATTCACTGTATGCCTTTTTAGTAATTCTGTTTATCCCTTGACTCTTGAAGGCTTTAAACTCCTGTAAATGTTTTGTTTTCAGGGGAACCAAATGATAGCTATATCATTAGATACAAGTGGTCTTATTCACAAATGGGATCAAAGTTCCTATTACTAAAATCAGCAAAATTCACCATGTGTTTCCCACAGTGCATCATTTTTTTCTCAGATTTTCAGTATAATTTACAGCCACTTAAAGCTGCTACAAAATTCCATGAGCACCTCCAGACGCAAGCTACAGAATGCTTGTTTTATTATGAGCAGGTCAGAAATATACACTTATTACAATTTCATAGGGGAGGGGGGGTAGCTTTGTACTTGTTGCCTGCTTAGTGACAGGTTTGAATTGCAAGGACCATTTGCTCCTATGTGTGTTGTACATTGAGCAGCAGTCTCTGTAACAGGTACAATGGGGACATCTTATTTTATTGGGGCCGCCAATCCTCCAAAACGTAGGGAAGGCCATTCATTTTCACACATTAAAATAGTGCTAATTTTGGACTCCTGCTATACTGGCTGAAAGATCTCCAGGCATTAGAAAAGCATATAGGTTGTATAATTAAAATGCTTTATTCTCTTTGTTATTCTTTATATTTTTCAAAAAAAGAATCACTGTGCAGTATTTATTATATGAGCAAAGAATGTAAAGCTGGTGATCCTGAGGACAACATAAACGTTATGCCAGGGTTAGGCCTGCCATATAATGTTTCTGTTGACATATCTCACCCCTGTCTAATGGGGCCTTCCTCCTATCTTGCTTACGTCTTATACACCACCAGATGTTCATGTAGGTCTACCTGCTACAATGAAAGGATATAAAAATGGTCACATGTACATCTATTAGCTACATAGACTAATGTAGAAGAAGATGATGGCCCATTGAGGAGAACATGGGGTTTTCATTCAGGTTCATTGAAATGTATGGGTGGTCTCAAAGAAAACATGACCAGTCCTGTTAGGTAATTGCATAATGTATGGTGCCACAGACAGATAAAGCACAAAATAAGTAGGTGCAGGAGTTGATCAGAAATAAGCCCCAACATTTCTTGTAACTTATTGCCAGCTAGATGCCAAGACTAGGTCTACTAATGCCTGGACGCGTTTGGCATACAAACGATTACAATTCAGCTCATGAAAAGAAAAGCTTTTTTTAAGCACTTTACACTGTTTTGTTCTTTTAAAGGATTAGCCATACTTAAGGAAATAACTTACCATGTTTTTGTAAAAGCACCCAACATTCCTCGTAGTAAGTCAATAAGAAAAACTGGCATATGATAAACATGGCATTAGATTAGGTTTGCCTTTCTATTCATACTGTAAGTTGGTATCTTACTTACACAACTGTCAGACACACCCTGCAGATGGCCTTTTAGAAGAGGGAGAGAACAACATTCCACCATCTTATGGGAAGCCAGAGTTAATATGAAGAGTGTTGCAATGACATAACTGTGCCAAACTGCTTTAGAATCTTTTGTTGTTCAAACACAGATAAGATCTGCACAGAAATTAATCTAATAGAGGGCAGGTACAAAAACAACGGATTATGAATCAATGCACCTTTCAGGTTTTTATATTGGCATGTTTGATTGGGACTCTAGTTAAGCATTTTCATTGTTAACCTGCAAGTAACCTTTGCCCACAGGAATACTTCTGGCTTGGATAATGTCTCATCTCAGTACTCACAACTTCATAGAAAGATGAATCATATTAAGTACACTATTCTGCCTTATCTAGAATAACATTTATGTAACATACAGTATTTGCTTTGAAGACAAGAAAAACATGTCTTAGTTAATGTCAGAAGGTCAAAATGGGCTCCAGGGCATATGCTGAGAATTCATTTAAAGGTATACATGGAGTAAATGTAATTCTGGGTACCACTCCCTATTATACGTTGACTCTGCCTTAAAGGGAATCTGTCATGATTTTAATGGAGTAGTTTTTTATTTCTAAATTACACTGCTTACTCTATAAATAATTCACTCTACCATATAACATTTTATTCCGGAACCAACAAGTGTTTTTTTTAGTTGTAATATTGGCGTGTTGGCAGTGGCCTTAGGTAATTTTGCCTTATCATGTGCTTTCAGATAAGCTATTGTTGCTCCAATTGAATGTAACTGAAGGAGTTGCAGTGGGACTTGGGTTTTTGCTGTTGAGGGCTACCCTTTTATCTACAAGGGAGCTGTTATCATGTGTCAAGGAGCTGTTATCTGGTTACCTTTCCATTCTTAATGTTACGCCTTTGTCAGTCACCTTTGTGTGACTTTATCAGTCACCTTTGGCTTCGGTAGTAGCCCTCTCCTACTTGGGTGCTGCCAGGTCTTCTTGTGAGAGGAGGGGAGTGTTCTGGGCAGGCAAGGGAACCACATGTGGTACAGGAATGGAGGACAAGAAGTGTAGTCAAGGAACGGGCCAGGTCAATAACAAGGATCAGACAATACAGTACCAATTCAGGAACAGAATTGTAGTCGAGGTCACGGGCCAGGGTCAGGACAAGCAGTGAAATATCAGAGTCAATCAGGCAGAGGCTCAAACACAGATATCAATATAATAATCACAACCAGAAACTACTAAACTGAACCTATATTGGGCAATGATTCAGTGCAGAGCAGGGGTCTTTATAGGCAGCCTGATGGCTTACATTGAACACCTGGGAACAGATGGGGTGAGATTGATAACAGGTGAACAAAGCCCTGCCCTACTTGCAATTACAAGTATAGCAATGGGAGTGAACCAAGGCCAGAGCTGTCTGCTCACATAGAGCAATGGTAATTCAGACAGCCCAAAACCACCATGTCCCTGGTTCAACTCCAGGAAGGATATTACAGTTCTGTTGATTGGCAGTTGGGGGGGAAAAGGTGGTTGTGACATCAATCCATTTTGCACTGCAGCAGTAAGGCTAGGGCCACGCAGGGGCCAAAATCAGTTGAAATACTGGCTGAATCAGCTGAAATACACTGGCTGAATTCAGCCCTACCACGAGCAGTAGCCTCCTCTATCTTCCGAATTCAGAAGTGTTGAATTGAAAGTGGTGCAAACAGACTTCAGTGGGTTACAGCTCAAAATGCATAGACTAGCATTTTTCCCCCGAAATCCACTGTCTGTTTGCGCCGCTTCCAATTCAACGATTCTGAATGCAAAAGAGAGTTACATTGAGTTGGAGAAACAAAAGCAGTTCCATCATAAAGTACTGGCTTTTTCTGAAAACACAGGATCAGGCAAAATGACCTGAGATTGCTATCAACACACTAATATTGCAACTTTAAAAAAATGTCGGTTCCCTTCTGGTCCTAGCATAAAGAGTGTCTGAAGTTTATCAGAACACAAGTCACATGACTAAGAGCACCTGGGAAAATAACAGCATGTCTAGCCCCATGTCAGATTTCTAAATTAAATATTAAAAAACCTCTTTTGAAAAATGGATTTCAGTGCAGAATTCTGCTGGAACAGCACTATTAACTAATGCATTTTGAAAAAAACATGTTTTACTGTGACAGAATCCCTTTATGTGGCATACGAACATGTTACACTCTGAGCCCTTTAACCCCTAATTTTAACAATATTTCTTGACTCTAAAGACCACTCCCTCGCTAGAGAATTATGACTAGGTAGCAGCTTTAGTTTCAATACTAATTTATCAGGATTCATAAGCTATACTAGGGCTCTCACATGGTAACCAGTAGCACCGCAGGTTTTCCAAAGCCTCAAATGCCTGTGCATGTCACAATCACTTTAATTTAATCTGGTCCCTTGAACATGTACAGGTATGGGATCCGATATCTGGAAACCCATTATCCAGAAAGCTCCGAATTACGGGATGCCTTCTCCCATAGACTCCATTTTATATATCAAATAATCCAAATGTTTTAAAATAATTTCCTTTTTCTCTGTAATAATAAAACAGTAATCCAAACTAAGATATAATTAATCCTTATTGGAAGCAAAACTATTGGGTTTATTTAATATTTACATGACTGTCTAGTAGACTTAAGATATGAAGATCCAAATTACAGAAAGATCTATTATCCAGAAAACCCCAGGTCCCAAGCATTCTGGATAACAGCTCCCATACCTGTAGTATATTATATAACTGTTCTCTGAAAAAGTAGGACAGCTCTGAGTTACAATATGAACAATAAATACAGGTACACTCTTCCAATACTTAGGGGGTAATATTGTGATAACTGATTCCTGGGACTCATATTCATGAACGTATACATTGTCATATAGGTGGCGTATCATTTTTATGCAATGATATACATTATTTTGTGGATAGCAATATTAGTCATTTTCCCTTAAAACTTTAAACTTGAGCTTTGGGGTATGACATACTTATGAATTCTGAACTAGCTCAGGGTAACAGGGCACAGAGACAGCAAGTAACCCCAGGCCTTCTTGACTCAGAGTGCAGGGTCTAAATACTCTTTCCAAATGCAATATGTTGTTTTCAGGTATACACTGACTCTTTACTATTAGGGTTAGTCCACACGAGGAGATTCGGGGAGATTTAGTCGCCTGGCGACTAATCACCTCTTCTTTTGGGCGACAATCTCCCCGAACTGCCTTCGCGTGTCTTGCCATCCGCTACAATGAAAAGTCGCCTGCGCTAAAGCACACGCAGCACTTCGTTTTCCTTGGTTTCCTCATGAGGCAACTTTGGGCGACTTCGGAAAATGAAGCGCCGCGTGTGCTTTAGCACAGACGACTTTTCATTAAGGGAAGACACGCGAAGGCAGTTCGGGAGATTGTCACCCAGAAGAAGAGGCGATTAGTCGCCAGGCTACTAAATCTCCTTGTGTGGACTAACCCTTAAGTCGTATACATAATATGTTTACTTAAGGTTTAGGTTTTTTTTTTAGCAGATAAGAATCAGTCACACGAAAGCTGATATAATGTGTTTTTTCGTTTTGTTATGGACAACATTTCCTCACTGATTAATCAGAATCTAATTCTAACCGGTCCCCTTTGCATAGAGAACAATGCTTTATCACTCAACTGTCTAATCACATTTCTTTTGCACCTCTCTCCCATGACCTTATATGCCCTTTCCATAGAGTATGTGGAGTGCAAAGGTTTCATTTATGTGCAGACATGTTATACAGACAATAGAAAACTCTGCCATGTGGAATAACTGACTATTGGAACTCCCTAGTTTTGTTTTAGATGGAGTTTATGCAGTATTTAGTTGAATATAATATTCTAACTGAATATCATCAACATACAAGAGTACTATATCTGATATCTGCTGTGCTCGGAATCCTCACACACATACAAAGATATATTTATAGCGCCAGACACTTATGCGAGGTTTATGGACCATATTATCTTTGTGTGGAGTCTTTTATACAGTGAATAAAGTACCCCTTCTTGTAAAATATAAGGATATTATAAGTTACTGAGGAGTTCCATGACCATATACATACCTCCCAACATTTTGGAAATAAAAAGATGGACAAAAAAGTTGGTGTGCATATTGCAGCGAAAATAGTTTGACCATGCCCATTTTGTGGCCACATCCCCTAATTACCATGTTCATTTTACAAAATTTGCAGGGTTAAGAAAGTTTGAACATATTTCTGTGTTTTTATTTTCAGTTATTACAATTTTGCTAATGAAGGTAAAGTGCCCTTTAAGCTGTGAGCAAAACTTCTCCCAAGAGACCTGTTATCTTATATTGTTACAATTACTTATACAAAATTGTTACAAAAGTATCTTATCTGCTGCTGTGGCTGTTCTGGGCTCTCTGCCAAAAGCCAATTAAGTTAGAAACTTTGTTTCTTTTTCTGGCTGTTCGTGAGAGAAAAACTGGACTTTCCAGTACAAACGAGGGACTGCGGGTTTAACTGTCAAAGAGGGACTGTCAGTGTCCATCTAAAAACAGGACAGTTGGGAGGTATTCCATATAAAAACACAAGGCCGAAGGCTTTTTGCAAGAGGGTACATTATTTATTATAATACACAAGTTTCAGTGAGTCATGTGACAAATGACACCACTAAGCTCCGATTATAAATGTTTGCATCACTAAACATTTGTTAGTATATAATTTACAGGATATTCATGGCTCTTGTGTATGACATTTAATAAAAATGATGGTTGATCCTAATGTTATTAATAGAGGGAAAAAGATAAATATATAGGAAGACAGGAAGGGTGGCAACCCTTTATATACACCCCAATTCAATCATTGTGATGCACAATAAAAGATAAAAATACACGTAAATTGGAGTGTGGGTCCATCTTGCAACTGTATAGCCATTATTGACCGAGCACCCGGAATTAAATCTATCGGATTGAGTGCGGATACTTGTGACTAGTACTTTCAGAAGAAATCTTGAGCGCCAGTGGTTTCTAAGCAGGAACAGTTTTCCTATCTATCTAGTGCAGTATTGTATATATTATATGTATTATATTATTGTATATTAGGGATGCACCGAATCAACCCCCGAATCCTTTGTGAAAGATTCGGCCGAATACTGAACCGAACCCGAATCCTAATTTGCATATTCAAATTAGGGGCGGGAAGGGGAAAAAATGTTACTTCCTTGTTTTGTGACAAAAAGTCATGTGATTTCCCTCGCTGCCCCTAATTTGCATATGATAATTAGGATTTGGTTCGGCTGGGCAGAATTATTTGGCTGAATCCGAATCCTGATGAAAAAGGCTGAATCCTGGACAAATCCCAAACCGAATCCTGGATTCGGTGCATCCCTAATTAAAATATCTGAATTGTTTGATTAGCTAGGAGGCAGGAGTGCCTCAGAGATTCATAGTGGTACTAAAATTCAACCCTGATACTTCCCTCAATTTAAAGTTCTATAAAGAGATATAGTCTAACACATAATGGGGGGCTCTCTCTGGATAGTTGCACACAGGCTAAATTCAAAACAGGTGCCTTTAGTCTGTAAGCATAAGCTCCCATATATCCTTATCCTGATTTTCACTCTTAGGGGCAGATTTATCAAGGGTCGTTTTTTTTTCAACTCCCATAACTTCGAAATTCAAATAAAAAAAGACGCAGAAAACTATCTGTTTTGCAGCGCTTGCCTGTGCACAAAATCGTACGCGCGCAGGCCACGAGCCCCCCAGTCCGACCCTGCACAAAAATAGCTCGAAATTCTCATTTTTTTACTTCGAATTTTCACTTCGACCCTTGATAAATCTGCCCTCTAATGTCTCTTTGTTCTCATGCTATTGGATAATTAAAGTAGTTACAGCCAGCTATATTATTACCATTGCTATCTCTTTTCATGTTCTGATGAGTGATTTAAATATACTTTAAGTTGTGTAGGAGTAGCACATTGTTGGCAAAATTAAAAAACAACAAAAAGATGTAAATTACCTCCACACACACATACATACGCACGCATGGGGTATCATCAAAAATCAAAACACATACAATATCTGTGTGTCCTTAAATACAAATGACTAAATATGAAAAATCAGGGAATTTTTAAGAAAACCCATCTAGGACTACACCAGTTGCATTTAATACATTCAGTTTGCTATTAGTGCAGCCCAGTCCCTGGTCCCTGATTTTTCAGAACTGACAACTTTGTGTTTGTGAATAAAAGAGAAATTAGCAATTTTTTAAATTATTTTATTTAGATGAATGCAATAATGAACATTTTAACATCTATCAAGAGGATCCATAGTAAGGTAAGTGTAACATTGAAATAACATTAAGAACTCAAAGTAGTTAATACTTTAACAACTAGCGATGTCTATAGAGAAGTTTTCTACATGCCCCACTATGGAAACTGCAATTGGAGACATATAACCACAAGTGAGCTGAGCAAAGTGACTGTGCTTCTAGTGTTTACTATTTAATACACATTTTCACCGAGCAGAAATGATCTCCCTCAAGCTTTTCAGCTGTAAGTGACTTGCACAAAATGCATAGTGGAAGTTGAAGGGCAATGATTTGACCACTTTTTTTGTTTGTTCCCTCTCATATTGCTTCCTGCCCCTCACAATAATAACACACAATGATAAGACATAGCCTCAGCACAAGAGTGCGTCATCTCTGCCAACGCAAAAGGGACAAAGCGTTAACATTGACACTTCAGCTTTCACCAGCACCAAAAATCTAATACATCTTCCCTTTACTTGGACCACATCCTCATTTGTAGATAGGATATTTTGGCTTCGGCCTCTCATCTCCTTTGCATATCAGTTACACTATTTTTGATCATATATTTTTTTTGTATTGTGGTGAACTTGTCACTGTGTCACCACGTTCTTTCAGTAATACTCCACTTCCTCTCTTTCTATCAGCCTTTTTTGCATTCATCTGTTCTGAAGTTTAGAACTTCACTGAGACATGTAAGAGTGGAAGAGCAGAGAGTAATTCTTAACCACTATTAACCACTTTGCCCCGTAGTCTCACCGGTGCCCAGGTAGCTGGCTGACTCTGCCTAGCATGGTGGTAAGGTGCAGATGTATTGTAATAAAATAGGTTGTATACATGCGAATTAGCATTATTAAAAAAATGCATCTGAAAATACCCACATTTAAAAAGTACTCTGAATTGTCACCTAGTTATATGAGGATATGGGATCATTAAAGGGGAACTCCACACAAACACAACTTAAGCTTTTTGAAGAGTAAACATAATTTCAAGCACTTTGCAAAATACATCAATTAAAAAATATGCAGACTTTTCATGATTTTTAATGGTTTGCAACAGTTCCCTAAGCCTCGCCCCCTGCTCTCCTGCTGATCTGTCTGACTACTTTGCTGAGCTGTCTGACTACTGTTACTTTGTATCAACTGCCATCTGTCCTAAGCCTGCATCCTCCAAACCCCACAATTCCCTGCACATGTGATCTCAATAAGGAACGGAACATCACAGCGCAATGCATTGTGGGTTATGTAGTTCCTGCATGCTGTCTGTAAGCTGCGGAGAAGTTGTTACAATTTGTAACATCAGTGTTTTAGTCCCTCCTTCCCTGCCAGGATTTCAAATGAGGCAGAAAGAGAAGAACTGTTAAACAGCTGGATTTCAGCATAGAAAATGTCATTTATTCATATTTTTTTGAAGAAACAGGTAACTGTGATATATTAGGATTTTCTTTGTTATGTGGGCCTCTTTCTCAAATTTTGGTTTGGTCCCTTTTAAATAAATGAACACTATTACTGGTGATGCTGTTGATGTGCATACAAATGGCATAAAACAAGGCCACTTACCCATTATTACTTCCACAATGCAGTTCAAATATTTATCATAGTCTACTTAAACCCATATGTAATAAAAAACACAAATTTTTCCCAGGTCCACTAACCAACAGCAATAAAGATATTTTAACTGGTAACCAGTAAATGTAAACCTGCTGATTTGTTGCTAAAGGTGACTAAACTTGTAACAAACTTTGCACCTTTTATTAGTGGCTCTGGTTGGGTGGACCGTGGCTGTTAATGGTTTCCATTAGAAACAGCAAGTCAAACATTCCAGGGGTCATTTAATAGCATTTAGCATAGTGAAATAGGTTAAACCCTCAAAAATTCAAATGTGCATTTCTGAAGGAAATACCGGCTGGAACCTCCACTCTTTGGTTGTCAGTCCTGTAGTAGCCTCTGTGGCCCTCAAGTATTGTAAATAGTTCCTACTTCTTTATATTAATCCTGTCCATATAGCATGTATCCCAATTACAAAATTATTTCTTTGCACATTGTTAAGTATTAAACTATAACTGAAGTATGAGCTGCTACAAGCATATAAAAAAAAAATCTGTCAATTTGAGTTTGCTGCTTCGCAGGAAATAAGCAATGTTCTAAGGAAAGGCAAAATCACTTGTGTTCACACTTTTGTACAGAAAACGACCTGCTGATAAGCGAGTACAGATTCTGATGTACAATAAAGATTTCCACTGCAAAGAGATACCGAAGAGCAATCATGTTCTATCAGCTCAGTGACTGCCACTGTCCCTCGGCCCTCTTGTTAAACAAGCCCCTTATCTATTAGGACAGGATGCAATTTGGCTCTTATAAGAACCACGCTGTTTTTTTTCTTTCCAAATCAACACTGTCTCATTGTGGTTTATTGCTCATTGCTTGAAATGCACATAATAGCCACAGCAACAATATTAACATGCACGTTTCTCTTAAAACAACACTCTTTATATATATATATATATATATATATATATATATATATATATATATATATATATATATATATATACCCACAAGAAGCCGGCACTCTCGAAAAAAAATTGTTCAGATGCCTGGGTGCACGATCAACAAATTATCTCAATACAGTAAGATCAGCACTCTCAGGACTTAAAATTATAAAAACGGTTTTATTAGTAAAACAGTTTAGGACTAACGTTTCAGCCTACTCTAAGGCAGGGCCGGCCTTAGGCCTATTGGACCAATTGGCACCTCTGGGGGCCCCGCACCACAGGGCAGCACAGATAATATTTCCCTCAGCACATGATGCTGCCTGGCCTGCCCCCAACTTTGAGAGTCCAGCCCATCCCCAAATCCATAGTTCCAGCCCACCCCCAACTCTGATAAGCCAGCCTATCCCCCAACTCCATAGGTCTAGCCTGCCCCCAACTCTCATAGGCCCAGCTTTCCTTCAACCTTGGTAGGCCCTGCCTGCCCCCAATCCAACCAAGCCTGCTCCCAAGCTGAATCGGCCCAGCCTGCCCCAAACTAATTGGCCCAGTCCACTCTCCTATTTCCTCCCTCTCTCTCTTACCCTGTGTGCCCCTATTATGTGCCCCTATTTCATCCCTCTCACTCTCTTACCTTGTCTGCAACATTCCTTTCTATTTTGTGCCTATATGCCCTTATTTTCCTAAATATTTGGTGTGTCAGTAGCCAGCAACACTTTGTCTAGGTGCCCCACCAACATGGTCCCAATTGGGCCCCACATTTGATAGGATCAGCCCTGCTCTAAGGCCTTTCTCCACTTTGAGAAAGGCCTTGGAGTAGACCGAAACATTAGTCCTAAGCTGTTTTACTAATAAAACTTTTTTAATAATTTTAAGTCCTGAGAGTGCTGGATGGATATATATATACTAATATATATATATATATATATATATATATATATATATATATATATATATATATATATATATATATATATATATATAAATAACAAAAAGAACCGCACTCACAGGACTTGATTTGGTGCAAATAAAGTGGTTTTATTCCGACGTTTCGGCTCTGACACTCGAGCCTTCTTCAGGAAATGAATGCTAATATATATTAGTAAATAAGGACTACTCCAATACTTATTCCCCACACTGCTAAAAAGCACACTTATGCAACACTAACACTAAGGGGCAGATTAATCGAAGGTCGAAGTGAAAGTTGGAATGAAAATAAAAAATTCTAATTTCGAGCTAATTTTTGTGTACTTCGACTAGGGAATAGTCCAAATTCAATTTGAAGTTGAAAAAATTTGAAAATTCAAATATAGAAATTTATCATGTACTGTGTGAATTTAAACAGATATTCGTGACTCCCACCATGTACATTTTCAAAATAATATGATGTATAACTTATTGGTAACTTGAAGACTACCAACACAATGCACCTCTGTGAGATGCTGGTGAACACAGCTGAATGGTGGCACTTGGGCCAAGACATACAATGAAACAATTGATCCACCCTTGAGACCTACCTAGTACCGTGCCACTCACAGAATAATTTAACCCCCCGTTAATGTAATATACATGGAAAGCATATTTACAGTACATTGAAATAGCATGGTGCAATTGCCTTATTTAGCACTGCAACACTTGCCTAAAATATCTTCAGTAATTAGACTCAATATATCGGTGTGCTGATTCCAAAAGAAAAACCTTTCTAAATTCAATAGTTCATCCTTCTCCAGTGCAACAGGATAATATAAGTAAAAAGAATAATTAAAAATATAGTGTATACATACTTATCACCATTAAAAGTGTAATATGCCCTTAAACGTGGCAGACAAGGAGATTGAAGCTCTGTGATTGGTCCCTGCAAGGTAGATAATTAGATTACCATCATATGTTCCTTCTCCCTTTCCCCTTTGCTGTGACTGTTTTGTTAACAGGAACCTACTATGGAGGGGAATTATCCGTGCACTGCTAATTATCTAACTAGCAAGGAGCAAACATGGTGTAGCTTTCATTTCCATGTTTGTCCATTTAGCTAACAAAAACAAAACCATGATTCAAACAATAGACAAAATGTATGTATAGCCCAAGCTCTGTTCATAAAAATCATGTTAAAAGTGGGGGAACTTCCCATTTAAATTGTCAGTAGGTTAAGGGGTTCAAATAATAAATGTTTCCCCTATCACAAGACCCACTCAGGCCTGGACTGGGAGTCAAAATAGGCCCTGCCATTCCAAGTACACAGAGGCCCAAACAGCCTCCTACCAGCCCACTATATGGTAACTTTCTATGGAACCATACAGCAGCCCCTCTGGCATTTGCCAGAACCCACAGATTGCCAGTCCGGGCCTGGACCCACTTATACCTAATCAGGCCCAAGTTATAAACCTAAAGGCAACAGAAAAACAGATCTTTATCATTCAAGATTCTGCCTACCAACCAACCCCCTTAGTCCTCAATTCATTTTTGGGCTTAAGAAACAAAATAGAAGTGAGGGTTCCTCCTCCTATCCAAAGCAGAAGGAATCATGAGAAGGGAATCCTGGCTGTGCTTTAAAAATGCAGTGGATGAGCAGGGTATCCCATGAAGAATGTAAATGTTAGGAACAATTCTGGATTTCATTCTTAGGATTCCTGTGATATGTCTTGTAAGTGTCTTCAAATTTAAAAGCTTGCTGGCTACCAATTGTAAAAACTCCAAAGCCATCCTCTTAGAAAGATCCTTAGGAACAACAGCCCAGAGAAAAAAACATTTTCACTCTAGTGGGTGCCTAACATATTGGTATCCCCCAATGAATTAGGGTTCCCTTCTCTTTTGACTGCCAGTGGATGATTGGTCTGACACATACATATTGGCACAACATACTGTAGATCTATATACATATTGGCACAGCATAGATCCATATAGATATATATATATTGGCACAGCATAGATCCATATTCATATTGTCACTGCATAGATTAAAGAGCTGGAAACATGGAACTATAGCACTGAAACTATATTCCATTAGAATTATAGCTGCAGATTCTACAGTAAGTAATGAAAGCCATTATAGAAAACACTTTACAGAAAGGTGAATGAATAGCACAGTAGATGTGGTTGAAACTAACTCAGTAAATAAATTCAAGTACAGTGGGGATAGACATTATGCTATTTTAAGTCCTTGAAACAAAAACAGCAGCAAGAATTTAATGAACAGGCTAAATGGACAAACAGGTCTTTGTCTATGTCAGATACTGTGTTTCTCTGTTTTGAACTAAACAATTGCATTATCTTTATATCTGATTTGGTCTGATAAAAGTTAATGAAATAAAGCCGTTCTAGCGCTGCATTCATTAGTAGTCTGCTCTTTGTTCTGCCTGATAGTTTCTCAAAACCATTTTAGCCTGAAAGAGCATATGCAATAAATATTTATTAGTATTGATGAACATATGTTCTCATGTGGCAGCCAGACAAGCAGAGCGAGGGTAGATGTTTGCGAAGTAGAAGAACATGATTTGAAGTGTTATAAGAGGGAAAACATTCAGAAGGGGGAGTGCAATTTGCACAGTAACTAAAAATGGTCAGTTTCGGTAATAGCAACAAGTTCTGAGTAAAAGTGGCACATGCAGAGTCATTTCAATCAGCTTCTCTTAAGTGTAATCAAGCAAGATACTATGCAAAGTATTCATGTACGGACCACAGCTCAGTGAGCTGGAAATGAACGAAAAGCAAGTTCATCAGCAGTGAGAAGGCCGATTATACATACCTAAACACAAAGGAAAAAACGGCTCTTCATTTTCAGGGCATATTTCCTACAAATTTATGATAGTGCATCAATAATAAAAAGCAGTATTTACAAGGAAGATCATATTGCAACATTTTTTTTTCATATTTGAAACCAAAAAGTCGAACCTGCACTATCTTGCAATATATTACACAGAAAAAATATTTTCTATAAGAAACATTAGGGAAGAAAACGTTACATTTCCATAAATCCTTTCTTTGTTGGGACCTTGTAATCTACTGTGAAAGAGGCAAAATCTCCTAGATTGACACAACAAAAGCAAAGTATTTTCTTAACACTATGCTCCTGCTTTGGAAACAATGTATTGCTATTTCCCCAGTTGTAATTTCTATTTATAAATGTCCCCTTGACCCTATATTTATGTGTGCGTTATATTGTTATACAAGCTCTATAGTAAACTGCTATAAAACAGATCTAGCTTGCTGTGCAAGGCAGCTCAGAATTGTATAAAATATATAGATTTACAGTACATTTTATGGGCTGCAAAGACTTGCCTGAATGAGATAATGGATTGATCTTCCCTGGCAGCCAAGGGGCAGCTGAGGTTAGAGCTGCCAGTAGGTGAAAGTTGGATGAACTGGTTATTCCCAGTAAGGGCCCTGGCTGTCCCAGTGTGTGAAGTCTAAGAACAGGGAGCCGTAAGGATAATTGTGAACCTTGTTGTGTTTTGGGAGGAGACCCCAAAAGATTGGTGGCCCAACTTTCTTTTCTTTTCTTTGAAAGTAGCTGAATTTGCTACACTATTTGGGTGAAACCTGAGTTGATTTTTAATATAGTGCAGTAAGCTTTAAACTGAAATTTTGGTGTCCTTGCCTTGACTCTATCATTACCAGTTTGAGCATATCCCCTTACTATCTTGACTTGAATATTTAACCACAGGCCCCTGCCTGCTTTCTGATTTAATTGCATTAAGAATGTAATAAAACATTACATTAAGAATGTAACAAAACAGAGTTAGCCAGAAAATAATATTGATACCATACCTACATCCATAAGAACAAACATCAAGGCTGAAGGAGCAGATAGTTCATAGGTGTTAAAGCCTCATCACTTCAGGCAAATGCACTTTGATGCTTCAGTTATTCAGCATTTTTTTGTATGGTCTGGCGACCTTTATATGCCTTGATTTTGGGGTTTATTACCCCAAAATGTTTTTTGTTTGTTACTTACCATGCAACAGCTAATAATAAATAGGTGCTGTACCATGTAGTTGTTCTTTTGTGGGGCTCCTACTTGCTTTACTTTTAGGTTTCCGTATCTGGCTTTACTTTTAGGTTTCCATATCTGGCTTTACTTTTAGGTTTCCATATCTGGTTTTTTTTAAAGAAAGTAATACAATTAGTACGTATTCTGAAAGGAACTTTGTGTGTGCCATTTAGTCATAATAGGCTTAACATAAATAGCATACTCCTCTAGCATTACAAATGTGTGTGTATTAAGGTGGCACTGCTACTGTACAAATGTGTTGGGGGTTGTGGTGGCCCATAAATGGAATCTTTGCTTGGGTCACAAGCAGTATACCCTCTTTGTTAACATGACTTGAAAGAATAGAGCTTGTGTTGAACATTCTTTTTGCCTACAGTAGGATCAGTTTAATTAGGAGAAATTCAACAGCAGTTTTTTGAGTTTTGGGGGTAACTGAATTACACAGGGCAAACATACCAATTCCTTGCAGATAGGTCAGAGTCAAACCCAGCACTTCAACACAACAATACTAAGCACTGCACCACAATTCTGTGGTATATTATATTTTGCTATGAGTTTTTTTTGCTAGTGTGGAATGTATTTTCATCCTCCAAGTATTATTGTTATCTATGAGGTTCAAACCTTAAAGCCCTAACCAACTGCAGACATTGAGAGTTCTAGCAGTCCATTATATAAATATACCCATGCTACAAATAAACATACAACTGCTGACATCTAGCCTGATATATCTTAATGCAGATAATATCTATAGCTTAGATCAGTGATCCCCAACCAGTGGCCTTGAAGGGATACTGTCATGGGAAAACATGTCAGTTAATAGTGCTGCTCCAGCAGACTTCTGCACTGAAATCTGTTTCTCAAAAGTGCAAACAGACTTTCTTATATTTAATTTTGAAATGTGATGTGGGGCTAGATATATTGGCAGTTTCCCAGCTGCTCACAGTCATGTGACTTTTGCTCTGATAAACTTCAGTCACTCTTTACTGCTGTACTGCAAGTTGGAGTGATATCGCCCCCCCTCCCTTCCCCCCCAGCACCCTAACAACAGAACAATGGGAAGGTGACCAGACCAGTTTCTTAACACAAGGTAACAGCTGCCTGGTAGATCTAAGAACAGCACTCAATAGAAAAATCCAGGTCCCACTGGGACACTTTCAGTTACATTGAGTAGGAGAACAACAGCCTGCCAGAAAGCAGTTTCATCCTAAAGTGCTGGCTGTTTCTGAAAGCACATGACTAGGCAAATTACCTGGAATGGCTATATTACAAATAATAAAAAATAAACTTGCTGGTTCAGGAATGAAGTTTAATATCATAGAGTGAATTATTTGCAGTGTAAGCAATGTTATTTAGAAATAAAAACGACACCATACAAATCATGACAGAATCCCTTTAAACAGGTCCTTATTTTTGAATTCCTGTTTGAAGGCAAGTTTTGGTTGCATAAAAACCAGGTGTACTGCCAAACAGAGCCTCCTGTATACTGCCAGTCCATATAGGTGCCACCAATAACCCATCATTGGCACCCCAGGAACATGCTTGTGTTGCTCTCCAACTTTATTTTACATTTGAATTTGTCTCACGGTTAAAAATGGTTGGAGATCGCTGGTTTACAAAGTTATTATCTGACTGTGTTCTGTGTGTTTGGGGGTGGGTTAACTAACATGCTGCAAACACTAATAATAATTGCACAATTTGCAATTACCTGCAGCAACTAATCAGATCTCTTTCATCTTCTAGCTTGTATCAGACTGATAAAAACTGATTGCTGATTGGCTACTAATGAGAATTGCACCAGTGCAATTTAGTGCTTATATCAGTGAATTAGGCCAATTATTTCATTTTTATAGTATTTATTCTTTCTTCTGTTCAGTCTTTGTTTTTCCTTAGATTTCTTCTTGCAGTGGTTATAATCTTATTGTATTGTTCCAGGGCATTCTAACATGACAGGCCAAAAATATATTGCAGTTGTAATTGTTATTGGACCTGTAAGTTGCTTACACTGTATGTGGCAACATAAGCATCTCAGCAACTTTACAAAGCGTGAAAGTTTCTTGCAGGTAATTTTCGGTTCACACAACCACTTCCTCTGTTTATTAAAGTATGGGTCACCAAAGCGCATCTGGTGTGCAGACTCTATAGTCTGACCTAAATACTGTACATAAACAAAAAGTTGGAGGTCAGCATTAAACAACTTCAAATGCAGCTAAATGAAGAGAATCAGCACCGGGAATGAATAACTAAAGAGATAAACTGCATTTAGGGCACCTGAGCTCTGTGATCCAGCATTAAGGTTAGTTGTTGATGCTTCTATAGTGATTCATTTGTTTTTTTAATTCTGAAGGAATAAAATGAAAGATTGTCAATAAAAACTACTATTCAAATGTACCTTGGTCCTACCAAAATATTAACTCCAATAACTTTGGGTACATACTCATAGTTAGCATTGCCTATATTCACTCTCTAAAAGTATGTGTCAGCTCTTTGTTATTGCCTATTGGGTTTTTTGAAGCCAGTCTACAATGGAAAATGACAGATTTACCTCTACTCATTTAACTGTGCATTGTACTAACATTAGCATTTCCCCTCTTTCATAAGAGACTATTATGTCTACGCTAGACGATAGTCTATAAAATACAACTTGGAAGTAAATTTGGTATCTATACAGCTTTGTCTAAGAGGGAGTATACTAAGACAAAACACATTAGCCGATTATATACTTTTCTACTGAAAAGCCTCTTTGGAAGGAAAGTTATTTGTAACAGTAGCTCTCATTATTTCCTTCTTCCCTAAAGCCCTGCATATTTATCATAGGTCCATATCAAGGTCACCAATTTTTGCCATCACTTTATATATTATTTTTTAACAGTGATCATTTGCACGTAATCATCATGTCTTTGTTATCATTACAGGGAGTGTGTTTCCTAGCAAGTTATTGCATTACCTATTTCAATATTCTTTAGAAGTCTTGATGCCAAGATTGATTCTGCTGTAGCTACTAGGCCTACCTGCAAGAGAGACCAATGATGGCAGATATCAATAGTATTTTTTCACTGCACATTGTTACATTTCACTCTCCTGCCATTTTACATTGCCCACTATTACCCTTTCTGTTTTACACCTCAACAGTAACGTTCCCTGTTCTTTTTATGATAAAAAAATGTTCACATTATATTTAAATACATTATATATGCATTAATATTGGCAAGTTTAGGGGTTATATCTGCTTAAGTGGGATACTGATTTGTAAGGTCATGAAAAAGGTCACTAGACATCCCCTGTCAAAATTCATCCAAGTCTATAAATGTATTTGCCACTCAATTTGAATTGTCTTGACTAACTACAAGTCAAATGCATTCTGCACCCAGCTCATATACAATTATATGCGTACACATTCCTTTTGTCACGTGGGAACAGACCATTAAACAGCAATTTTCCTGCCTGGGGCATTCAGTTGGCATTGACAGTAATGGTAATATTGCTTTTAGAGTTATCAAATCATTTGTGGCTGTGCATAATATAGTTTCATTTTCCTCTTCTTCTCTTTTTCATTTTCTCTAACATTAGAAAGAAATGTTCAGGGATTTCACCACTAAGTGAAGCAATCTTTATAGACTTTAAATGCACAGACGATATAATATTTACACATTTGCGGGCAGAGAGGAGACTTTCTTAAGTTTCCAAAGGCACCTTTCATGTACCCTAAATGACAGTTAGATATGAGCTAAGACTCTCACTAAAGGGTGGGCCCTAGGATGGTCTGAGCGAGGGCCACATCAATGAACCCTCATTCTGGAAAGCCTGCCAGAGAGCCCCATACATGGGCCAATGAGCTGCCAACAGGGGCGATCCGTCAATGAGGCGAGCTGAGGCGCTCGCCTCAGGCGGCATCGCCAGCTAGGTTTCCAGGGGCGGCAAAAAGCCGCTCCTGGTGCCTTTAAGAGCCGAATTTCCGGTTTTTGAACCGGAAATTCGGCTTTACTAGGGCGAGAGAGCGCAATTGCGCTCTCCGCACTAGCGTTGCTGCCTCCCCCCCGGAAATCGAATCGGGCTGGGGGGGCGGCATTACTGGAGCCGCCTCAGGCGGCAATACATACAGAAACGGCGCTGGCTGCCAACTCGGCCTGTCGGCAGCTTTTATCAGTCAATGTATGGCCACCTTAATGGATATTTAAAAATGAGTGAGGATCTCCTGTAAAACCAAAGCTTTAATCAGGAGACAAACTGAAAACCTCTCACCTCTGAAGAAGCTGTCCTCAGCGAAAAACGTCAGTTGTGACATCACTTCCGGTCACAGCAGTGAGTGGATGCACAGGTGAAACACACGGGAGAGGGAGAAGCCGACAGAATCCATCTCTTTTTATTGCAAAGGTTCAGCTCCACAATCTGCGCCATAACACTGGAGAAAGTGATTGTTTAAAATGAGCTCAGAAGTATAACTTATGTAAGTGCAAAAACGTTTAAAACCTTTTAAAAATAAAGACAAATTACACTATGGGCACTGTGGCTGCTTTTTAATGTCTTTACAGAAAAAGAAATACCCTGGAGTTGATACTGATATGCTGTATTGAAAGCAGGAATCTTGTAAATTGCCAGTCCCACCAGAGAGTGGAAAAGCCACATGCTGAGTTTTATTGTTTGAAGAAAACACCATTGCAAATTTCTTTAATTCATTCTACCTTTTGTGCAAAGCCCTATGAGCGCATTGGTTTATTTAATTATAATTTAATTTTGGAGATAGCACTTTGTAAAAATCACTATAGCACTTTAGAAAACACCTGAAAAATCTTTGCATAGACTTTCTATGGTTCAAGACCCTGGTGACTGCACTGAATACAGTGTCGGACTGGGATGCCAGGGGGCCACCAGAAAACCTTAGACAGAGGGCACACTTTCCAAATTATTATTCCTCCTCTCCTCACTCTTTATTATCCCAGTCTTTTAAATGTATTTAGTCTATTCTACCATTATTAAGCATTTTTCCCCATAAAGAAATAAGGAATAACCATGAAATTGGCCACATAGTTAAAAGAAAAAGGGCCCACTTACACCTGGGCCTACCGGGAGTTTTCCTGGTATCCCGGTGGGCCAGTCCAACACTGACTGAATGTTAACAATATTGCACTAGGTTCTGTTATTTGTTCTTTTTTCCATAGAATCTGGTGCTGAGCTATAATGTTATCTTGATTTGGTGATCCAGTGGAGGAACTGCAAAAGGAAAAAAACTCTGCAACTCTCTGTTATTCATTTAATATATTGATGTATGATATTATGGGATCTATTTTGGCCGCTGACTGAATCAGTGGTGCTGTTTCTCGACATGGGTGTAATTTTGGGCTAAAAAGAGGTTTCTGCCTAAAAAAGCTGAGAAAATGGCTTTAAGCCTTAAAGCTTTTTACACAATTTTAAAGCCATTTTTCATGGAAGATTATTTCCTTTCCATCCTTCTCCCATTCAATGGGTTAAGCCAGGTCTGAGGTGGCAATTATGGCGTTAGCCTGGCATTATAAAAATAAATGTATTTTTAAGGACAGCAATTGAGTTTTATAATTACACCATTTTCAGTATTTGTATACTGTTAAAACCTTGTAAATCATTTTTCAGTTAAAAAAACATGCTTGTAAAGCTGATGAGAAGAGCCGCAGCCCTATCTATGCTGGCTGCCCAGAGCCAGTACATTCATTCTCATAAACTGGCCTTCCTACAGAAATAACTCTTACTGTAATAGTCTGGAGCACTGAACACCTGCATGCCTGCTTCCTGAATGCTACACACACATTCACAATACTCATCAAAAATACAGCTGTGTTATCCTCAGCAAACAGTTTTTTTCTGTAATGATGATTTCTTCACACTTAAAATCTATTTATGGTTTCAGGTGGTTATTTATCCAAATGTGCCACCTGCAATACTCATGGTAGAAAACAACAGGACTAGGTTTTGCTGTTGACACTTGAGATAATTTAAATTCACCCTCAATTCTCATAATTACAGGAGAGCTTTTTGTGCACATACAAGCAAACACAAACATGCGCAATTTTGTTCACTTAAAGGGGTTTTTCACCTTCCAACCCTTTTCAGTTTATTTGGTTTCAGATAGTTCATCAGAAATAAAGAATTTTTCCAATTACTTTCTAATTTATATTTGTAACTTTTTTTCTCATATTGAAATATTACGTTTCATTTTTCACTTTCTTATGTCTTTCTAAAGCAGCTCTGGCAGGTGGGTCGCCCACTCTGTAAACTGTTCTAAATTGATACATTAGTTGATACATTTCTTATATTTGGCTCTAATGAGCAGAATCCCCGAGTCTCATTAAAGGCAGCTGTTAGAATTGATACAATAGTATGATTCTAATAAGAAAAACAAGAAATAGACTGTTCCAGCTCACGATCTTCCCTTCAATCAACAGTGCCCCCACTGTAAGTACATCAAAAACTCCACAGGCTGACGGCACTTCTGGATACGTTTATTGGAAAAAACTGCTGTAAACCGCCTAATGCGTTTCGGGATTGTATCCCTTAATTGTATCCCGTAGCCTATGATAAAGAGATACAATCCCGAACGCTTTAGGCGGTTTACAGCATTTTTTTCCAATAAACTCATCCAGAAGTGCCGTCAGCCTGTGGAGTTTTTGATATGATTCAAATATTCCAATTATACTCCTGAGAAATGTATTAACTAATGTAGCAGCTAAATGTAGCAAAGTGTAACAGTTCAGAATCTGCACCTGGATCACTGAGCTGCCAGACTGAAACACCCGAAGTTTAAACTTCAATTTTGGAAAAACGGTAAGAAATAAAAGATGGAAAGCATTTGGGTAAAGTCTTTATTTCTGCTGAACAATCTTAAAACAACTCAACTGTAAACTGTGAACAACCCCTTTAAACACTATCCACAAAGGTACTTGCACCTGTACACACTCTACGTTACATTTTCCAATATGCCTCTTTGGCCTGCTTTGGCTTTGATGAGCGCCGAAAAGTTCAGATGGTGCTATTAGCACCCTTCAGTGTGAAAATATGTGCCGAATGGTACAGCCCACTGGGGAACTTTGGAACCCCCTCTCTCAATAAGTCCAAGTGAATGAAATTCAGAACAGAAACAGAGACAGAAGAAGGCAGCAGTCCCAACACAACTATATGGAAGTTAAAAGAGCTTTAAGTAAATGTTTTTTGTGCAACTGACTGCTGCCAAGCTGGAATGCATCTTCTATTTTTATAAGCAGAACTTATTGGAAGTTGCTGTTGAAGAGCCTAGCTTGTTTGCACTATATCATAAATTGGACTGTAAGAAACATAAATTGTCTACTGATTATTTCAGTGTGTAGACAGGTGGCTCCAATACTACATTAGTTTGTTTGTTCTCCATTAGACTGCCCTGCAGTATGAAGTCAGTGACTTGGGCACATGCTAAACATACATTTTGCCTATTGTTTAATTAAAAAATATCAGTGGTTTCTGTTATTTCTGGCATCAAACAAGAATATGAAGCCAGTTTCACTTTAGCACTTCCTGTCACTTTCAGAATTTTGAACGAGCTTATTAACCCAATTACCAGTCCACTGAGAAACTCCTGATAATGAGCTGGGCAAAGGCTGCTGCTTAGATAAGGGAAGGGTAGGTTTGTTCAAAGGTAGATAGGGAGCTCTGAACAATGTGCCCTGTTTTTAAAGGGGGAGGTAAGGTCAGTGAAATTAGCCCATCTTTCAAATTACTGCTTTATAAAATATGGACTTTTTAAATGAAACCAAGAGGCAGAATTTCATTTCAACACAGGTGTTATATTATAGCTATATATTGTACATTTAAGTACCAAAATAAAATTTATGCAAGTAAATGTAAGTACATATGCGTGACCCCAATTTCTATTTCGCAGGTGCAGGATTGTATTTATCATGCCATACTAGGCTAACATGGTGACTACCTACGATTGCATGATTTTGGCCTGTAGACACAAGCTCTCCAAAACTTCTTTTGTTCTGTTTGGTTTTCCATTGAATGCTTCAAGAGCCAATAATTAAACAGATGCTGCTATGTTCAAACATATGTTTGCTATAAGCCTATACAGTAGCTACACTTAAATTCTGCATATTCTATGGCAATCTATGACCACTATAAATGATATGAAGGCCCATTTTCCATCTTGTATCTCAGGAATCAGAGTAGTTGGTTTACAGGCTATTTACAGGTTATTTACAGGCTGAGTTTCTGTTTGTTTGTACCTGCACAAGCTGCAAGTAATCACTGAGCACATATATTATGTACGCTGCTCCAAAGCATTAATCATGGGAAAAGAAAGTTGGTGCAGGCTCATGCCTAGTCATATGATCTGTACATAGAGTAGTCTAAGCAGCATTCCTATGAAATTACCTCTATTGCTTAATATCATAGCTTATAGCAGTAGTTAGGTGAGAGGCAATATTTACGTGTGCAACACCCTTTCTCTAGCACATTGTGTGCCTTGTACTAACTGCTGCAAGAAGCTATGACATTAAGCAATACTGGTTTTACTGGAGACCTGCCCAGAACATATGCTTTAATATACAAATGAGCATTTTTTTTAGGTTTGCCTCCTATTTTGTATACTTCTGCAAATGGATCACTTTGTGGTTTATTTTTGCATTTCTAAATGCATATTTCGAATATGCAATTCATCTACCACTTTTTTTTACTTTATTTGAACTATTTGGGAAAATAGTTTTATTACGGTACTTCTGGCACCAATGGTCTGCACTGCTACCCCAGTACTTTGCTGCTTTTGAGCTCACAGTTTTGCAGTGAAGTCTGAATTTCTTTAAAACCATTAATTAAAAAAATTAAAATGGAAAAAAAACATCTGTTATCCTCAAGAACAACACTACCGTCAGAAATGTTCTTCCCCCACGAATGATCAAATCCCCCATGGCCAGTATCTTCTTGTGACTAACAGGTGAGTGCCACAACAGAAAACATTCTTACCACCTTGTACAGATAAAAGCAAAAGAATCCCAAGAACACCCAAGCGAAAGAAAAAGCCCTTCTGTAAACTTTGCCATATGGTTTGGATATTGCTTGGATAATGTGACTGCTAGGTGTGGTCTATTATAATATGTGCAAGAAAAACAAATGAAAAGTGATCTGTATATAGTGAATAAAGTACCCCCTTTTGTAAAATATAAGGATATTATAAGTTACCGAGGAGTTTCATGACCATATAAAAACACGAGGCCGAAGGCCGAGTGTTTTTATACAGGTCATGGAACTCCGAGGTAACTTCTAATATCCTCATAATTTGCAACAGGGGGTACTTTATTTATTATAATACACAAGTTTCAGTGAGTCATGTGACAGAAATGACATCACTACTCACCGTTTATAACTGATGACATCAGAACTCACCGTTTATAAGGATATAATTTACAGGATATTCATGGCTTTTGTGTATTATAGTAATATAATGCGTTCTTTTAAATTAAGATAAGTGATACTCAGAATTAAATGACATATCAAGCAATTGCTTACTACCAATGTTCATGCTCCATTAACTGGTTTGTAGCAGCAGTTTGTGTAACGACCCCAATAGTAAAAAATCAAAGTGCTTTCCCCTGGGCCTGTGCCCAAAGTTATAGATTTGCACTCATGGGGAAGTCAGCATTGCTAGGGGACTTGAAAGATTCCTTTGCATGAGTACAAATTATACCCCTGCCCCCCATGCTTAAACCTTTCTGTAATGTAATATCACTTTTTAAATTTTGGTTAGTGCTACAGGTGTCTGCAGAGCTTACTATTATCCATGGCAAATAAATCATAACTTCAACTGCTGGAATATAGTATGTAATTTTCTGATATGCTTGGTGTATTGCCAGATGTGGGGAACAAGTAGTCCATTTGAGTTTTATGAGATTTGCAAGTGGTCTTCTCAGATGAGACCAATGGGACTTCTAACATCAGCTTTTATCACTTATCAGCTATATTTCACTACAGTGGAATATAATGATAGGTAGTGGTGCTATCTCATATACACACACAGTCTCCGTAGCAATTAAGAATGTCTAATGTTGCCAATACAGTCCCCTCCTAGCATCTTTTAATTAGCTGTTGAGTAAAAAATGGTCCCAATCCCTATTAGGAACTCCCCGGTCTAGAACCAGGGACCCTAAGTTTCAGGGATCCAGCTACAGGCAGTTACTCAATTAAACCACTATTTCATCCTCCCTTTTTAACCCAGTGTTGGATCATTAAGCCCCTCTGCTGTGACCAAGCTCCCTGTTTCACAGTTCCTATCCCTGCATCCTGTATTCCCATCTCCTGAACTCCTTGTTCAGGCCCGGACTGGCCATCTGTGAGTTCTGGCAAATGCCAGAGGGGCTGCCATAAGATGCCACAGAAAGTCACTATTTAATGGGCTGGTGGGGAGCTGATTGGGCCTCTGTGTTACTAAAATTCCAGGGCCTATTTTGACTTCCAGTCCAGACCTGTCCTTGTTCCTTGGAATCCTGTGAGTCTGTTTGTGCCCGGATCTTGTTTCTCCATTCTGTGACTCCCCGATTTTGACCCTTGTCATGATTCTTATCCTTGGATTATTTGCTGCCTGCTCTGACCCTGTGCCTTTGTATGGATATGTTGATTGTCACCTGCCCAGACCAATTGCATGTTCTTCAAAATTGTTTTCTATCTGCTCCTTTATATATCTCTGCTTGATCCTTGTTATTTTCATTATTAAATCTTTTGTATAAAACGTGCAGCTCTCTTCATGCCTCTTAAATGTTTGCAGCCTGTTACTCAGCACATTGGCTCCCACTGGCTAGTTCAGATAGCGCTCCTAACAATTGGTTAAATTTCCCATGCTGAAATGATTCTTCTGATTAATATGATTATTTCTGTTGTTCTTCAGTGTACAAATCATAGATAATTGTTCTCATGTACTTTAGCACAAATTTGTGATGATAAAATACACTGCTTCATAATACAATGAAGAGGTGATGCATGTCTAATAAAACAAACTTGTGCATCCTATGGATACTGTTTAATGCTTTCCTTTAAAGCTAAAGGAATTGGCCTAGTAGAATATAGTTTGATTCTCAGAGACGCCCAATCATTTGGCATTCTAGATGAGCCATCACAGGGACCATTCCATTGCTGAATTTTGATGGGCCAATCACAGCTAATACTGCTGGGCCTATAGGGTTCCGGTTAATAAGCGTGCCCTATTTTGTCAGCATGTAGGATCCAGGCAGTGTTTACAAGAAGAATTGGAGCCATCAGAAATTACCAAATTTTAGAACCCCTGTCACATTTGCCACTTAAATTGAGGAAAGAAGTATAAATAAAAAGTGGAGGGGTTTCCATTTCTAGGAGAGGCTCAGTTAATCCTTTTATTGCAATGGTCCTATATACTGTATTTTAGAACAATAGTTAAGTTGTCTGTCATTGCTCTTGCTGGCTTTAGTTCCTCTATGTCCAAAGAATAAGTAAACTGCTTTGATTATTGACTACCCTGAAATAAAGTCACAAATTTTCCTGATTTGGAGGAAATTGTCATGAATTTAAAGTGGTTTTTGTGAAGCACTAACCAGACAACTAGCTAATTCCTCAAACCCATGGGATAAGATTAATGTATTGAAAATATGGCATCATATAGTACATATAGTACAGAGTTACAAGTGTAATTATATTTAAATAGGCCTTAATCCTTTAATAAGAGTCAGTCACAGTTAAGCACATAAAACTTGCTATTCTGAAATGGCTTTCTGTAATATCTTGCTCTTATTATGGACGTGGGGGGACATTGTTGATGTTTGTGATGGTACAATTATATTTTATCACAACCTCCGACCCATGGTGTTATCCAGAATGGACTTTAATTTGTTGCAACCCAAGCAGGACTGATTTAGATAACTAGAAAAAGGTTTATCATGTGAAAAGTCATGGACAAGATTCAATGTGAGATGCAATTCAATTCTGAAAAACTTATCTCATGGTTTATTACGGGAAAACTCTATTGGAGTCTATGGGGAAAAACTGGAACTGAATTAGGAAAATTATTTTTCTCCTCATATTGAATCTCGTCCATGAGTTTTCACGTGATACATCATGAGATAACTTTTTCTCACTGAATTGAATCTGGACCAATTTTGGAAAGTAATTTCCCTGGAGAACTGCTTTATGTAGTATATGTACAATTCCCATATTCCATTGGGTCCATTTGAGAATGCATTTCACCAGCAAAGTACACAATTCAGAACTCATTAGAGAGTCTGTTGGCTTAAACATAGAGAGGTAAGAATGACTGAAGTCGCTTACGTTTCAAAGCAACCATTTTATTGTACAATTATTCTGTACAGTTGCAACATCTGGCATAAAAGAGTTTAGGAACCCAAGTCTCACCCTATAGATAGGACAGTGAGAATTAGGAGGAATGGATCTAACAATGCCATTTTAATTGGGATCAAGTTTTTCTTCCACAAATTAACACAATCACATTTTTATGATTCAGGTTTTTCCATAAATATGCTCAAATATATTAAAAAAATATCGCAAATGCAAGAAAAAACGTGTTGGGCTTAATTTTTTACCCACAATCCAATATAGAAAAAACTTGAATTTCAAAAAGAATAAATCTGCCTCTATGTATCATTAGTATGTGAAGTTTAAGGGGATCACTCCAGGATTTGCACTATAAATGTAGGCCATGCCAGAGTGAAGGAAAAATAAGACAAATAATACAAAATAGCTTCAGCAAAATACAGTGCCAGTCTGCATGGAGTAAATAATCTGGCTTTTAGAGAATCTCTTTCCCCAGTGAGCAGTAAAACTCTACTCTCTCACACCAATACATCTGCTGCTCTCACTGATGTCCAGTCCACGCCTCTGGCTGGTTTACCCTGTGGTGTCTCTTAAAGGGGTGTCTCTTAATGGGATGACTCAAAACCTAAAGAAGGTGGATATATATCTGCCATCCAGGATATATCCCCTCCTACTTGTACAAGTATCTATGAACACTCAAAGGTCCATATAAATCCATGTATTAGTAATTATTTATTTTTGCAGAATGATACAAAACACTACTCATTTGCAAATGGAATGGACGAAGAATTTATTATTATATTAATCATTTATTTTGTTATGTTTTAATCCCCTTCCCCAGAAATCCACTGAATAATGTGTTGCAGGGGAAAGACTCCCGAAGAAAAGGATAGCTTTGTTTGTTAGAATAAAATATTGTGTAGTAGATCACTTCTTTAACTTGGCAACAACGACTCTGGTGGTTTAGATTAACTAGAGTCTGTCCCTAATGATTTACTTTGGAGGATTGTTATGACAAAGTTATATGGAAATTTTTATTTTGATATTGCATCATTTATAACTGTTTGTCTCCGCAACTATGAAAAGTGCTACACATTGATATTGAGAGCATTTATGGTCAAGTGTTAGTGGTAGAGAGTTCAATGCCCAGTAGTACAGTAAAACAACAATCTGGAATTTGCTTGTAGAATACATGCATAGAAATGGGATTTATTATCTGGAATGGTTAGGACCTGCGCTTTGCTGGATAAGGGGAATTTCTATAATTTGAGGATCCATGACATAAGGTCCATGACTTAAGGCTGCTAAAGGCCATTAAAAAAACATGATTGGTTTGCCATCATTATGGATTAATCGTATGCTAGCTTTACATGGGTATCTGGTTAGAAATGATGAATTGTTAAATAGGACACCATGGGAATACTATTGCCATATTTCAGAGCATTCTGGATAGTACAGTAAACATTTACTATATGTCAATGATATAGATACTTCATTTTAGCTCCTGTTTTGTCTAACATCATTGGAACATTAATGTCATTAGGATATGAGCCAGATTCTGATAATCACACAGATTCCCCAATGGTAATGATTAAAGTTGATGATAATGTAACCAGTTGTACAGTATATACAAGCAACCAGATGAAGCTTCAAAGTATCAAAATAGCATCTTGCATATCTGTTGTAAAGGTGAATGTGGTTCCTGTTATGAAGATAGCGGTGTATCCCTTAAAAGTCTGTTCTGTTTGAGAATTTTAGAACAATAGCATTTGTAATATGGAAGTTATGTATTCGGTGATGTTGAGTAGGAAATATAAGATGAGGTGGATGTTGAAGTGAAGAAAATTATTTTTCATTAAGTTGAATTGTTTGTGGGATAAAGTGCTTCAGAGCCTAGATTTGAGAAAAGACCACAAAGGCCCTAGAATGAGAGATTTCTATGGGTAGCAGACAGTCCCTACTGTAATATTTTCAGGTGTGCTCTTATCCTTTTAATATTGGTGCTTTACAACTCTAATGTGGGAAGGGCTGCCATTGTGGGGCCCTAAACTACTAAATGAGATGTGCTCCTGTGTGGCCCCAATTATTGGCCCACTAGTCACTGGAGGGTGGGCCCTGCTGTTGGGTCCACATTTTGCTATAACCTCTACTACTATACAATCACATTTTTCAGCAGAATTGTATAAGGAAACCTGAATCATTATCCCACATATGGTGCCATTTTATACACACCCATTCAGTTAGTCCAGTGACATCATAACATTAGATGACATGACAGTAATGCTTCCATACACATATGTTGATTGTCGCGTTCGGCACCCTAAATCCAGAACCAGTGCTAGGCTCCCTGGTCTCGGCTCTTGCTTCTGCTGTTAACAGCCGCCTTCCACCTTGGGAGGAGCCCAAGCTAATTGGATGCCGCCAGGTCTTACTAAGAGAGGAGCAAAGCTAAAGGTTCTGGACGAGCAAAGGGGCACGATCGTCTCACCAAGGATACTGGATGGAAGAACACAACTTGGAAGACAGGCCAGACAACACAGCGTGGAACAGGCAAGCCGGCCAGCACAAGCAGAGTTTAAGGAATAGTCAAGATAGGGTTAGGATTGGAGAGCATAGAATAGTCAGGCAAACAAGGTTTCAGCTTGGAGAGGTCAGAATAAACAGGCAGGCAATGATCAGATTGGAGAGTTCAGAATAAAAGGCAGGCAAGGGTCAGGATACAGAGTTCAGAATAGTCAGGCAAGGGTCAATAACCAGAAGATCAAACAGGAATCAGTAGTAATAAGCACCTAGGAACTAGCAAACAGAACCAAACAAATGCAAACAATGGGCAATGTGCTAAACACTGAAATCCCTTTATATACTGTTTGAATTTCACACCAAGCGCGATGACATCATAACGCCGGCACGTAAAAACCCAGAAGTGTGTGCCGCATGCACCACAGGGAAGCTGGCACAGGAGGAGAGAGAGAGGAGGCATGTGGCGGGCGTCCCCGCTGGAGACGCAGCGGGGGACCCCGCCGCCCACTAGACTACAAGGGTGAGTCCTTACATTGATATAAAGCAAATGGAAAAATACATATTCGTTTTCCCACTGGCGATTTACATTTTTGCCGGCGGGAATGCAGGGGAGGCAATTCGGGGATATTAGTCGTCCCGAAGAAGAGGAGATTTGTCGACAGGTGACTAATTTCCCCCGAATCTGCCTGTGTGCCCTGACCCTTAGAGGTATGGGGTATAAATGGTCATTAATTGCTGGCTGGTCACTCTGCCACCAGGCAAAGAACCCATAGATTTGATATCTGTGACTGACATGGGTAAAACTTCAAAGAACTAAATCAAATGCTTATGGTATTTAGATTACATCTACAACTCACAAATTGACTGTAGGACCCAGACAGCGATCTAAATTATCAGAAAATAATAAGGAGGAGGACTGAATAAAAAAAATGTAAATAACTGATAGAAGCACCAATTTAACATATTTGGATCTAATTAGTTAGGTATGGTTCTCAATGTTTTTCACCAAGGTCTAATGAATAATAGTTAGAATTCAAGGTTCCTGCAAACATTACTGTTACATATATTTAATATATCTGCTAAAGAAATAATTCTGAAGTAGAACAGATACAATGCAATGTTTTATCTTGGGAAATCTATTGTACTCAGAATTTGACCATAAAGTCAGAAGTTCAGTGCAGCACAAAGACGGCTGGAGCTTTATGAAGAATATGGGATTTTTAGATCCGCATTTATCAAATGGTGAGTTTTAACTTTCACCCATTGATAAATACAATTCTAAAAACCAGTTTAGGAATGAATAGCATGTGGGTGAGTTTTTATTTATTAAGCTCTAATTTTAAATTTTAAATAAGGATATATAGTTATACCTCCAGAGAAACATATATAACTTCTTCATGCTACCAAGGAATTGTATTTACAGCACTGTAATCTAGAGAAACCTTAAATTGGCCTAACAGGCCTTCGGTTGATATGATCATTTACTACATGGTCAGGCTACATGAAATATAGTCATACATTTAAATGGCCACTTAGTACAATTCCCAATTGTTCTGTCCATGGGCAAGATTGGAACTGGAATACTGAGAAGGTTTGGCTCAATTCCAATCCCAGATGATGAATCCTAGGGGATTATCGGGTAATAAAAGATAATTTTCTGTTTTGAGTACTTGGGTATAATTGCTTTAGTGATTAAATGTGTACATATTATATATTTAGATCTCACACACAGATACAGGAGATGATCTGGCATTTTTGATTAAATGGTTGCTGTATATTTTGTCATACTTAATGACTGAATGTTGGATTTTCAGCATCAATAATTGGAAAACACTGCTAAAAAACCAAAGGAACATTCTCTTTTGATAAATGTATTCAACCCAACCATTCTCTCTTGTGTGGAAAAGAGAACATATGGGGAATATTTATTATAATTCAAGTTTTCGAGTTTAAAAAATGTGTATATTGTCAGCAAAACACAATCCTGTCTTTTGCCGCAATTGCATTTTGTCATGATTTTCATATTTATTTATAACTTTGAATGAGTTATTCATTATTACATTTTGTTGTGGTGACAAGACGTGATTACGGAAGATAGAAAATGGACCTATTCAGCCAAAAAAAAAAACCTTTGACTTAATTTCGGTTGGTCTTTTTGAATTCAAATTTCGAAGTTTTTCCAAATTGAAATTCAACCCTTGATAAATATGCCCCTTACCGTATTGACTTCTATGGCATTATTACTGGATTTGGGTGGAAATATATTTTTGTTTTGTGGTTGCAACTTAATGCATCTTAAAAAGTTTGGGCTAAAACCTCAATCACGGTTTATTTTTTTGCGATTGTTGTTCCCCAAGAAAATTTAGAGGATCCCAAATCTGGAATTTTATGTCCCCTAAGGCTTGACTGCAGGACAGGGTTGAGAAATAAGTCTTTGTGCGTGAAAACAGAGCAAGCTTCTTAAAAGTTTAGATTTTTGCTGTGCATTCCCGTCCTGCAAATAGTTCACAGAAGAATATTTTTGTAGTAATGCAAAACAATTGGATCTCACAGGAACAATTTTGGATTGGTGTACTGGGGTACTTAGACTGCACTGACTTTAGTGGGCCTTTGCCTTTTCTGGAGCTCAGATAAGCAGGAGAATCCAGGGAGGCTGTTAATTATATAAGACTGGCAGGGGTAGTTTCTCAGAAAGAATTTGCACAGCATAAATAGAAGAACCAGAACTAATAGATTCGGCAAACAACCATATAATTTGGGCTGCGAAAAGCATGGGGATAACATACCTCCCAACTGTCCAGTTTTTCGCAGGACAGTCCCAATTTTGACATCTCAACCTGTAGTCCCAGATTGTTACTGAAATATCCTGACTTTCCCTTTGATCTTTTGCACTGAACAGCCAGAATAAGTTACAAAGTTTCTGAATGTGATTAAATAAAAGGCTTTTGGCAAAGAGCCCAAAACACTTAGCACCTGCACTTAGGGCAGAGACACACGCTGCTATTTCGGGAGATTAGTTGTCCAGCTACAAATCGTTCTTCTTCGGGCGACTAATCTCCCCAAACTGCCTTTCCGCCGGCAATTTAAATTCTAGCCGGTGGAAAGGCAGTTTGGGGAGATTAGTTAGATTAGATGGCACTCGGAACACTTCGTTTTCAAAAAGTCACCCGAAGTCGCACAAAGTTTCCTCATGAGGCAACTTCGGACAGCCGAAGCAATACGAGTGCTATCCCGCCGGCAATTTACATTCTAGCCGGCAGGAAGGCACTTCATGAAGATTAGAAGAAGAAGCGATGGATGTGGCATTTAGTGAGTATGGGCATAAAATGGGCGAGGCAGATCCTTTTATCCCTCTTTCTATTTTTCAAATGTTGGGAGGTATGGAATAAAGATATTCCATCTGTACACTGTATGTATGTGTCCACTACATTGCTCTTATACAATTTGTACTAGTAATAGTGCAACAAACACGCAGGAGGGCACAGTTGCCCACATGGAATTAGTGCTGAATGTGTATTTTTGGAAGCAGCCACTCTGACTGCTGTAATATCTCTATGTATATTGTAAAATGTTTCCCATATACTTGTGAACTGGCATGTAGTAGACAAAATACAGTGCCTTTTATATAAATCCTTTACATTTGAACAATGAATCTCTCAAACGTGGGGATACCAGGGTTTTTTTCAATAAGAAGAAACCGTTTTAGAACACCAGCTGGTGGGACCTCAATATCAGGTTTTCTGGTGGACATTTGGTATCCCAGTCCAACACTGCACAAGAAGTTAATGGGGACTGTGGCTCTTTATGCTTTCTCATTTGCCAGTGTACCGTACACCCACTGATAATGTCCATCAGCAAATTAAACTTTCAGTATGGCCGTATGGGCGATCGAAAAAATAATAGTAAACGTACTATTTTTGTTTGTGTAGTTGCCACCACTTTAAATTTCTTTAAGATAATTTTCAGAATATTTATACAAATAAAATTTCCTTGTATAGCAAAGTATGGAGTGTAAATAGGAGAGAAAATGGCATAATAACAGAAAGAGTATCAGTAAAATCTGTAGAAGTTCTGCTCCCTTTGTAGCAAGCCAACGATAATATATAAGGTTGTTTAGTAAGACTTGCACCACAACACCCATTATTAATCCTCATTCATCAATAATTGTACCAAGATAGGTCTGAGAGTGTCTGGATTGTTTCTACGTCAAGACTAATAGTAATTACTAGTAGTGCATGTATAATTTAATAGTAATGCTTAATAAATATTTCATTCCATGCCCGTGTGACTAGTGCAAAACAATGTTATCAAATCTCTCCAGGAACACTTTACACAAAGTACAGCATTATTTCACTCCATCTCCATCTTTAGATAGCAGTTAATTCTGCTAATAATATGTCTGTATACTAAGGGGCAGGTTTATCAAGGGTCAAATTTCGAGTTCATGGGAGTTATTTAAAACTCCCATGAAGTCACATGACCTCAAAATTAGACCAATTGCAATTTATTAAAAAATGAAAACTTTTGGAACTCGGGTGAATAGGATCGACCTTCAAATTCGAATCCAAATCGATTCTAGTTTTTTTTCTCGAAGAAAAACGTAAATGTCAGGAAGGCTGTGAACAACTCCAAATTCATCCCAGGACGTCCTCCATAGGCTAAAACAGCAATTTGGCAGGTTTAAAGAGGGGAATAATCGAATTTGAATTCTTAAAGGGCCAGTGTATGATACATTTCGAAAATCTAATTAAAATGTAAAAAAAAACTTAAATCAAATTTTAACAATTCCCTAGTCTAATTTGATGGTTTTGGCCATAAAAAAAACTTGAAAATTCAAATTCAAAATTCAAATTCTAAAATTCTAATTTACAGTTTGACCCTTGATAAATCTGCCCCTAAATGTTAATTTTGGTTGTAGTCGCATGTATATTTCCTGCATGTTTTACCTTGTGTGCTGTGGGTGTCAGTAATTGCAAATATCTCCATATCCCACTGTTCCTGTTTAGTGCAAAACCTATGTGTACAGTAAAAAGCCTGAGCTTAGTAAGGAAACTGAGTGGATTATAACTGAAAGTAAACTACTCTTGAGATGTATTTCAAAAAGAGCGAGAATGGGCACCTTCATTAGCAATACCCCAAGCTAAAAGTACATACTGTATTACAGGTATAGGACCTGTTATCCCGAATGCTCGGGACCTGAGGTTTTCTGGATAAGGGGTCTTTCCATAATTTGGATCTCCATACCTTAAGTCTAATAGACTTAACAATTAATTGTAATTAACCCCAAAAGGTTGGTTTTGCTTCCAATAAGGATTAATTATATCTTACTTGGGATTAAGTAAAAGGTACTGATTTATTATTATAGAACAAAAATAGAGTCTATGGGAGATGGTCTTGCCGCTATTTGGAGCGATTTCTGGATAATGGGTTTCTGGATAACAGATCCCATACCTGTGCAAGAACTGTGTATAACAAGAAAATAGAGCTCACCCAGTAGCCACACGGTTTCCAAATATTTTTTTTACAATTTGCTTTCACAGCATCTTGCTCTGTATTCAGGTTGATCGCAGAGGGGGACTTTTGTAAGTTACGTTTTTCCAAGGACATTGTGGACTCACTTGAAGACTAACATTTAGCAACACAGTTGCCACCACCAGCCTTAACCAAATTTATAATGTTAGATATCCAAATCCCTCTATGATTAATGTTAGTATTTTTCTCCTGGCATAAAGTTTGTTATAGGTGGATTAGAGAAGGAATCACAGCAGCCAACCAAATACCTTTGCAAGTATGCATGCAAGTTTTTTTATATGAATCTGAGCTTATCTCAACATTCTTTTGAATAATTCTATGGTAATCCATCTGTCAAAGGGTCTTCCCAGAAGGAAAGGGACCTCCCTTACTGTAATGTCAGACTCTAGAAATTCTTTTTTTTATAGTCTATCTGTGATAAATGAAGCTGTTTAAAGTACTACTAATACCACTATTCCTGCAGTGTGGTTCTATAGACAGGTTAAAAAAAATGAAAAACATAAAACCTTTGACTGGACATTAAGGGGAATGTTTTAGCCTATGGGGGATCTCCTAGAACCTATTCGGAGTCAATTGGTGGACTATGGAATTCAAATTCGATCAAATACGCTATTACTTCGATTCGTACAATTCGAATTCGGCCGAATACAAACATATTCGATCAAAAACTGACCTATTCCGCCAAAAAAATACATATGTGCCTTCAACCAAAATTAACATTAAGGGGCAGTTTTATCAAGGGTCGAATTGAAAATTCGAATTTCAGAATTCGAATTAGAAGTTTCAAGTTTTTTTATGTCAAATTTGACTAGGGAATTGTTAAAATTCGATTCAAGTTTTTTTTTAAATTTGAATTCGATTTTCGAAATTTATCATACACTGGCCCTTTAAGAATTCGAATTAGACTATTCCTCACTTTAAACTGAATTGCTGTTTTAGCCTATGAAGGATGTCCTGGGAGTTTTTCATAGTCTTCCTGACATTTAAGTTTATTTTGAAAAAAAAAATGGAATCAAATTCGATTCGAGTTTGCGGGTCAATCCTATTCAAGTCCCAAAAGTTAAATTTTTTTTAATAAATTGCAATTGGTCTAATTTTGAGGTCATGTGACTTCATGGGAGTTTTAAATAACTCCCATGAACTCGAAATTTGACCCTTGATAAACCTGCCCCTTAGTATACAGACATATTATTAGCAGAATTAACTGCTGTCTAAAGATGGAGATGGAGTGAAATAATGCTGTACTTTGTGTAACGTGTTCCTGGAGAGATTTGATAACATTGTTTTGCACTAGTCACACGGGCATGGAATGAAATATTTATTAAGCATTACTATTAAATTATACATGCACTACTAGTAATTACTATTAGTCTTAACGTACAAACAATCCAGACACTCTCAGACCTATCTTGGTACAATTATTGATGAATGTGGATTAATAATGGGTGTTGTGGTGCAAGTCTTAATAACCAAAACATATATATTATCGTTGGCTTGCTATAAAGGGAGCAGAACTTTTACAGATTTTACTGATACTCTTTCTGTTATTCTCTCCTATTTTCACTCCATACTTTGCAATACAAGGCAATTTTATTTGTATGAAAATTCTAAAAATGATCTTTCCGAAATTTAAAGTGGTGGCAACTACACAAACAAAAATAGTAAGTTTGCTATTATTTTTGTGATGGCCGATACGGCCATACTGAAAGTTTAATTTGCTGATGGACATTATCAGTGGGTGTACGGTACACTGGCAAATGAGAAAGGATGAGGAGCCACAGTCCCCATTAACTTCTTTTGCAGTGTTGGACTGGGACACCAAATGTCCACCAGAGAACCTGATTTCAAGGGCCCACCAGCTGGCGTTCTAAAACAGTTTCTTCTTATTGAAAAAAACTCTGGTATACTCATGTTTGAAAGATCCATTGTTCAAATGTAACTGATTTATATATCCTAATAGGCATATGTTTTGTCTACTTCGTGCCAGTTCACAAGTATATGGGAAACATTTTACAATATACATAGAGATATCACAGCAGTAAAAATGGCTGCTTCCAAAAATACACATTTGGGACGTATTCTATGTGGGCAACTGTGCCCTCCTGCGTGTTTTGTTTGTTGCAATATTGCTAGTACAAATTGTATAAGAGCAATGCAGTGGACACATACATACATACAGTGTACTGATGGAACATCTTTATTCCATACCTCCCAACATTTGAAAAATAGAAAGAGGGACAAAAGGATCGGGATATTTCAGTAACAATCTAGGACTGCAGGTTGAGATGTCAAAATTGGGACTGTCCTGCGAAAAAGGGGACAGTTGGGAAGTATGTTATCACCATGCTGTTTGCAGCCCAAATTATATGGTTGTTTGCTGAATCTATTAGTTCTTGTTCTTATTTTTTTTAAATTCTTTTTATTGCATAATAAATAAAGAATATCAAATACACATCAACATAATTACAAATTACAATATTCTTTTATCACAATATATCACTTTCTTTTATTATTTTTCATTCCCTCCTACCCCTTCATTAATCCAAAACTAAACCCACAAAAAAAAAAAAAAAAAGGGGGGGGGGAAAGAAACAGAGTAATATGTATCTACTATAGTTCTTGTTCTTATTTTTATGCTGTGCAAATTCTTTCTTTTCTTACCCCTGACAGTCTTATATAATTAACAGCCTCCCTGGATTCTCCAAGTTATCTGAGCTCCAGAAAAGGCAAAGGCCCACTAAAATCAGGGCAGTCTAAGTACTCCAATACGCCAATACAAGATTGTTCCTGTGAGATCCAATTGTTCAGCCTCAATGTTTTGTGTATGGCCACATTGTACAATATCTGTCTATTTACATTGTTAGATACCTCCATGGTTGCCCAGAATATGGCCTGAATCCAGAATCGGTAGCTACTATCTCACTCTGTTCTAGTTATTCCAGCCTACATCTTCTTGGGTATTTCCATGTATGCCTAGCAGCACATAATGCCAGTAAAACATTTTTAAAATAACAATAAATTGTTTTGCATTATTACAAAAATATTCTTTGGTGAACAATTTGCTGGACGGGAATGCACAGCAAAAATCTTTTAAGAAGCTTGCTCTGTTTTTACGCACAAAGACTTATTTCTCAACCCTGTCCTGCAGCCAAGCCTTTGGGGCATAATCATTAAAATTCCAGAATTTTGCCACGATTTGGAATCCTCTAAATTATCTTGGGGAACAACAATCGCAAAAAAATAAACCGTGATTGAGGTTTTAACCCAAATTTTCACAATGCATTAAATTGCAACCACAAAACAGAAATATATGTCCACCCAAAACCTGTAATAATGCCATAGAAGTCAATACAGTAAGGGGCAAAATTCAAATTAAAAAAATTCGAATTTCGAGCTATTTTTTGTGTACTTCTAGGGAATAGTCCAAATTCGATTCGAATTTGAAAATTCTAAATTTATCATGTACTGTCTCTTTAAAAATTAGACTTTGCCATCTAAAACCTGCCTAATTGCTGTTGTAGCCTATGGGGGACCTCCTTGAACCTATTTGGAGTCAATTGGTGGACTTTAAAAAATCTGTTTTTTTTGGGGGATTCGTACGATTCTAATTTGATCGAAAACGGACACATTCGGCCAAAAAAAAAAAAGATTTAATTTTGGTTGGTCTTTTTGAATTCGAATTTTGAAATTCGACCCTTGATAAATCTGCCCCTAAATGATATTAGATCTATCTTGGGCCTCCATTAGTAATCTCAGGGCCCCATACACTATATCCTCAGTGACTATTGAGGGCTCTTTGTATGCACTGGGTATTGCCATGCCTGCCCATGACATTTAGATTGTCTTTATAGAAAAATATATATTCTTACAAAGCATTTGTGCACAATAATATACAGCAAGTGGGAATATACAATAATACAGATATGAATGTTGTTTGATAGCATTTACATATTATGCAAGACAAAGATTACATATAGAGATCAAAGTAGTAATTTGTCATTATACACCAAGCCCTTAGTTTACACAATCAGTAGTTTATATAGTAAATTAGCTGGATTTGAACTACAAAAGCAAACAGGAATAGTCCAAATGCTAAAGTCTGTTTTGGCAAAAAAAAATATAAAGACCAGAACAGTCAAAAGAAAGAGAAGAGAAAGGTGAATAAATATCTGCTGTGGCGGACATTCTCCTCCTCTAAAGTGAATCTCTATCTGTATAGTATAGTCTCTGCTCTCTCTCTCTCTCTCTCTCTCTCTCTGCTTCACATCCCTCCCCTGAAACATTTACTATACTGTATGTATAAATAGGATTTCCCCACTATTTAGTTAATCAGTTTAGTTTTTATATATATTCACTTTTAATAAAGCTCTATACTGCAGGTATGGGACTTGTAATCCAGAATGCTCTGGACCTGGGGTTTTCTGAATAAGAGGTATTTCCGTAATTTGGATCTCCATACTTTAAACCTACTAAAAATGTAAACAATAAATAATCCAATTGAATTGATCTGCCTAGTGAGGATTAGTTATATATTAGGATCAAACACAAGATACTGTTTTATAATTACAGAGAAAAAGGATGTGATTTATTTTAATGAAGTCTGTGGGAGATGGCCTTCCCGTACTTTGGAGTTGTTTGGATAATGGGTTTCCGGATAGCGGATCTGATACCTGTACCAGCATTTCATTTAACACCTTTGGCAATTTCATAGTTTTTGTATTTCAGAGCTGCTCAGGTATTACATATGTAGCCAACCTTTGACCAAGAAACAGAATTAAAGAAGAAGGGGCACAGGTACAATAGTTGGTCAGATAATTCCACCCATTCTCCTCAACAGGGAATATAAAAGCAGGAGTAGCAAAGGGCAAATGGAGAACAAAATGAAGCAAGTGAGTGAGGGAGAGAAGAACAAGTTCATACATAAAGATCATTGAGACATGGGAGTGACAAATATCAATTATCTGGTCGAGCTCAGAGAAAAGTAAAGGTTGTGTTACACCCGCAGGTTTGGAATGAACCATATACAAAACAAAAGACTACTGAATCTAGTGGGTGGCTGCTCCGATGGAGACCAGGCCTGTAACCCCACAGACTCATGTTAACCAGTTCAGGAGAACAACCAATTTGGACTAAATAACCGACCGACACACAAAACTTCACCTTTAATAGCTTCTGTTAAAAACTAACTAAGACCTTGGAGTGACAAAAAGAAATAATGGGAGAGGAATAGTAGTGCAGAAAGTAGGTCTTAACAAACAGTACGAAAAATGAGAAAATTAATCAGTGAATAGTACAAAGAACCTTGGCCAGATGGGAAATGATTTAAATATGAATGTTTAAATCATATGGGTTAATTTCTACACCATGCCATTTTCTATAATACATTGATAAATATTTCATCTTATCTCAGTTCAGAGTACAGAATCTGATTAAATGCTATATAAGCTTCAGACAAATAACAGCTTTCAGGTCTAGATGTAAACATAGTATTGATGCCCTTGGACTTTTCTAATTATTACAAGGTAATTTAAACAGTTCGGGAAGTAATTGGTTAATGATTTATTAGAACGCAGGGCACTGTTATTCATGGAACAGCACCAGGTAACCGGAATGCAGAAGGGAAGGAGACATGTCTTACTTTAGAACTATTTTTTTTTAGGCCTTTTTGCCTCTCCAGTTTCAGCTGATGATTCAGCATTGTCAGTACAGGAAATTCAACTTTTAACACAAACCACAATCTAAAAAAAAAAAACTCTTTAAATGTGAACCCAAATAGCATCATTTCCAGCAAATAGGACATCTAAAGAGACATCAGAAAACATGCTGCCAGTTTGCTTTTGTTAAAATAACAGTATTTCTTATAAATCCTAGTCAAACACAATATTATTGCTCTTTAATGGAAAGTATAACTATGATGTGGCAGAGAATGGTTGGTGTGTTAATATTTCCTCTTGATTTTACCTTCCCAAATTCTGGCTCTGCAGTTGACCAAGCTACTACATTAAGTGGAATCCCTCCAGCCAACTTAATAATGCTTACTGGAGATCAGGTTTTAAGTAGAATGTTATGTAACAGCTGGGATTTTCTCAGTAATAAACTTTGCTTAATACAAACAAATATTCTCCTTATGAGGGCTTGTGGTGGCTGCAAAAGACCATTGTGAGCAACCGCACGTATTTATTTGGCTTCTTGCTAGCAAAATTTGACAGTTCTTAATATCATCTGGCAATGCTGATAAGGAACTCATTTCTGCTTAACTAGAGAGCCCACTGTATTACTATACTGGTAAAGGGAAACTTGTGTTGATATAATGTGTCCAAACTGTATTGGAGGTAGAGTAATGATTTTTCACCATTAGGTTTTATTTTTTGTTATAAGGCCTGTTATCCAGCATTCTTGGGAACTGGGGTTTTCCACATAAGGGATATTTCCATAAATTGGATCTCCATACCTTAAAAGGGAACAAAAATCTAAAATAGAATAATGCTAGAAATGCTGTATTTGTATTCTAAACATAAACATGAACTTACTGCACTAGAAGCCTAATAAAAGAAATGATTTATGTTTTCAAAGTTGGCCGAGGGAGCCATCATCTTGTGACTTTGTTAAACATCTTTGCAAGACTATGCACATGCTCAGTGCGGTCTGGGCTTCAGTTGGGAGGTTAAGCTAAGGGATCGTCATAAATTATTTAACAAGTCAAATAATTTCTGCCATAGAAGCTGATACAGCAAGACTGCTTAATAATCAGAATATGCAGACTGCACTGGGTCTGCGGATACAAATCTCTGTCGCCAGCTGCTCTACAGGGAAACAAACAAAGCTGCTCAACTTCTGGGAAGTAAGGTCGGAGGCTCCCCCCTGCTGTTTGCAAGTATGATCATTTCCCTGCAGAGCAGTAAGGGCAGAGACACCACACAATGTAATAATGATAAAATGTAATAATAAATGAGTGTTAAAAACCCGAGAGGGTTAGATTGGAGTTTGTAGCAGCTGATATTGAGATAAATTTGGACCTTGATAAATAACCCCCTTAGAGTTAAGTTCTGTGGGAACATGTATAGTATATGGTAAACAAAGTCTTTGTAATCATTCATCATGTGATTTCTCTGCAAGCACACAACATCAATTTCAACAGAAGTCAATAAGTGTATGTGTCTCGTGGACAATGGTTGAAAACCAACATAAACACAGGGGAGCACTTATTAATACCATGCAGATTAGGTTCTACTTAAAATTCAACCAAGACCCCAGCCTCCATCCACAGGCCACATGCAGCTAACGGATATTTATGACTCCCAGAAGTCCTAGTAGATCTACAAATATCTACATCTGCATAATAATTTATGATAGTATGTGGAAAAATGAAGAAATTCAAGATTTTACCCTGACCCTTAATTTTGATTTTATCAAGAGCTCATTTAATGGAGATTAAAATGTTTATGCATGATATGGAATAACCATTTTCCAAGTAATATCATCTTCATTTAATGACTCAATCAACCCTGACCTTTTAAATTGTAAGGCTTGCCAGGCAGCGACCTCTTTCTTTCTATCTGCCACAATCTTATACTGAGATCTTCCCTTCCAGTAAACTACTCTGTTTTCTCCTTTGAAGACTTTGAAGACACATCGTACTGCCCTGCTTTTGAGGTTACACAAACAACACACTTCACTTTAATGTTTCAAAAGAATGTGGGTTATTATTATCTATCTTATTGTGAAGCAATACTTACTGTGTTCACTTCTAAACTATAACCCACAGAGCTTTCAGTCTAACTTTTTATGTGTGTGACAATAAAGAAATGAAGTCATTGCCCCAAGTTTAACACAATGAGAAGTAGCAGATAAAGCCTGCTTTTGTGAATAGTAGCCAGTTAAACCATTCTCCTGCTGGGTATTCTAAAGGCAACTGAATGAGTAGATCCTTGTACAATATTAAGATGGTTCACTGAGTCATTGCTGTTGCTGTATGAAGGATATGGATACACCATAGAAAAGGTGTCAAACACAGGGCCCTTCAGTATTTTTTAGTGTTTTGTAGCCTTCCTAAGAACCTTTTGTTATAAACATTATAAAAACTATTAAATGGCTGGAACTCAAGTAACAATCATAATGCCATCAATCATCATGCCTGCAACTCAGAAATCAAGCCAGAGGAATCAAGATAACTATTTCTGGCTATGAATAGCCAATAATTATTTTGGTTTAGAGATATTGTATAAGGGTGGATGTTTTTTTTTTTGCAACACAGTTTTATTTTTATTTTAGTTTTAAAAAAGCAGTTAACATTGCAAGTAATACATTCAAGACCGTATGATATTGCTATTTCAGTAACCTCTGTTTTATGCATGTTCTGTCCTCAATAAGAAATGAGGGAACCAAGCCAAACAATAAGGCAAAAAAAACCCCCCAGAAAAAAAGGTAAAAATACACTACAAATTAAAATATTAACAAGAATGAAAGAAAAGGAAATAAAACATTGCAAATTGTCAAAATACATAAGTATTGGATGTCTGTTCCTGATTAAATATATGTGCCAGAAGATATTTATGTCATATGGCTTTACTGAGCAATAGGCGGCCAGAAGTTTATAAGTCAAGCTGTGTAGTTCCCATACCTCTTTGTATTGTCTGAGTTTGTTGCGAATTGTAGCAATGCCGTACTCAAATATCTTGTTGGTGTTTACTCTCTGAGCTATTTCTGTTAGAGTAGGTGCAGACATAGTTTTCCATTTGCCTGTGACGGCCAATCGTATTGCTGTGAGTATCTGATTGACTAAGCTTTGGCCACTTTTGAGGGGTTTCTCCTGGATGGATGAATTTTTTAAGCTAGGCTTATGTCAGAAGCATCTGTGACCCTCAGAATAATCATATTTCATGTAAAGTGCTAATGGCCTTATAACACTATGACCAGATAATGTCCTGTTCTGAAGGCTAGCCCCCATACATTTCCTAGGCAGTAATAAATTAATGTTGTTTCCACAAATCTGTGACCTAGGGGAAGGAAGAAGGTTACTAATACTAAAAAATAGTTTTTGCTTCAGTAATTTTTATATTCAAAACACATAGCAAACATCTACTTTACAGTGTGATGAAGACTGGTATTATTATTATGAATAACATGTATTTTTAGAGCGCCAACATATTGCATAGCACTGTTACTCAGTTAAAACAAGCTACTAACAGTTTACAGAAAGTAATAGCTGAAGATGTATTACATGATTGATTGCATCAGTCACTATTTGCACCTATGGGCTCATTGTCCCAACCATTGTGAATAGCAGCATTTATCACCATACTATTTGTGCGTGTAAGTCATCTGCTCACTTAGATTGTAAACTATGTGGGCAAGTACTTCCTTCCATATAACACATGGCATATGGTCTTTGTAACTGTGTATATGTATAGTCTGTACTATTAAGGGCACATTTACTATTGGTCGAATATCGAGGGTTAATTAACCCTTGATATTCGACCCTCGAAGTAAAATCCTTCGACTTCGAATATCGAAGTCGATGTATTTACCGAAAATATTTTGATTGAAGAAAAAATCGTTCGATCGAACGATTCGAAGGATTTTAATCGATGGATTTTCCTTCGATCAAAAAAACCTTAGAAAGCTTATGGGGAAGGTCCCCATAGGCTAACATTTATGCTCGGTAGGTTTAAAGTGACGAAGTAGGTAGTCAAAGTTTTTTTTAAAGAGTATCTATCGAATGGTCGAATAGTCGAATGATTTTTAGTTCGAATCGTTAGATTTGAAGTTGAAGTCGTAGTCGAAGGTCGAAGTAGCCTATTCGATGGTCGAAGTACCCCGAAATTTGAAGTTTTTTTCATTCTACTCCTTCACTCGAGCTTAGTAAATGTGCCCCTTAATGTATTGTAAAAATGGACAGTGCTGAATATACAAGTAGCATATTAATAATGATATACATACACCATGCATCAAACTATAGCATGGATTTGTAAAAAAAAAAAGGAATAATCGTTCGATCGAACGATTAAATCCTTAGAATCAAACGATTCGAAGGATTTTAATCCATCGATCGAACGATTTTCCTTTGATCAGAAATTGGCTAGAAAGCCTATGGGGACCTTCCCCATAGGCTAACATTGATGCTCGGTAGGTTTTAGGTGGCGAAGTAGGTAGTCGAAGTTTTTTTTAAAGAGAAAGTACTTTGACTATCGAATGCTCGAATAGTCGAACGATTTTTAGTTCGAATCGTTCGATTCAAAGTCGTAGTCGAAGGTCGAAGTAGCCAATTCGATGGTCGAAGTAGCCAAAAAAATACTTCGAAATTTTAAGTATTTTTTATTCTATTCCTTCACTCGAGCTAAGTAAATGTGCCCCCAAGTGTTTGGGAAATATAGATGTACACCTAGAGGTATTAAATGAAACCCAGTTTATTTAATCCATTTTAATGGGATAATAGAATGTATTCCCCTAGACTTGTACAAATCCCAGATGAAATGACTACTTGTTTCCGCATGCCCTTAGCAATTTGCATAGCCTTTGGGATATCAAAATTAGAAAAATAGAAAAAGTATATTTTAATAAAAGAAACTGGTGCACAATTTGGGAAAGTGAACTGTGCCTTGACATATAAAGAGGTTGGAGGCACTAGAGACTTAAAACCACTCCTGCATATACTGTAGTTTTCATCTGGGAGTTTGCTGATTGGGATGTTGGGAAGGAGGGAGAAGTTTTATATAGATAAAGGAGTAGATTTTGCTGTCATAATCATCAAGTTCATGGCAGTTCGTTATGACAGACACACGGTAGCACAAAGTGAAGTTTAGTAAGATTTTAGGTGAAAACTCTTTTTGCTATGAAGGGTGACTTGTTTAAGGAAGCTTGCAATTATCAAGGGGATTGTATGTGGCCTTAAAGGAGAAGGAAAGCCTTCTTCCACTTGGGAAAGTGGTTAAAAGGGTGGGGGAACTTTGAGGTAATTGGAGAAATAAAATATGACAATTTTGATTAGGGGTTTGAAGCCTAAGTTGGGGCATTACTGAAGATAGAGCTATAGAATAGAGTGTACTCTGTATACCAGTGCAAATAAGCATGCCACTGTGATCATTTGTGATCAAGTGCAAGAGGTCAAAGAAGTCATGGAGGATTAGCATAAAAAAATATCCTCCTGATTTTGCAGATAGAAGGCTATTGGAAACTTTATATAGCATAGTTATAGTTTAGTGCATTTGGTAGAAACCATGCTAAATGCTTGTAGGCAGCTGGAGAGAAGAAGGATCAAGTGAGGATTTTGTTTTGAAATAGTTACAAGTCACAAGTGAATGTTCAATGTTGGGATAATGATAAAGTATATATGTAAGTGCCGGGTAGTGGCCAGAGTGTAAGGGGCTGTATAAATGTGAAAATATTGTATCAGATGAGCAAGTGATTGGATGTGAGAAAGAAAAAAGGCAACTGCCTCTTTCTCAGTGACCAGGGCCATGAGTATCATGCTTTGCCATGAAGTTTAGGGAGTTAAATGCTTTATGGTTTCCATCTTCTCCCTAAAATATACAGCGAAATCTCAGGCTGTCTGAGAGGATGGAGGGCTGGGCAGAGCTGTGAAGCAAAGGGAGTTTGATTATCCTAGAAAATTGTACCCTCAAAATAAATGTTTTGTATGTATACATGTAAGATTAATTACCTTTATATAGAACCCCTTTCCCCCCAGAATATGCATAGTGATTTAGGGCAGATTTACACTTTAGAAAAGCAAGGGCTCAAAGAATTTATTTCCTATTGTGAATACCAAAGGTACCAAACATTTGCCATTTCTCTTTGCTTGCCTTGTGAATTTTGTTTTTAACATTAAACTATCCTCTTCGTTTTCATATTGGTTTAGTGATTCAAAATAAGAAAAGCTTTCCACTCTATATTTTGCATAAGAAAGATACCAAATTTAAGGTTATGCAAATCCAACTGTAGTTATGCGCTAAAGAATCACTTACCCCTGACCATAACAATGCAGCTGAGAATAAACAGGAACTTCATGTTCATTTTCTTTAGCTACAGTTGTTACCAAAAAGTACCTGTTGTCCAAATAAAATGTCAGGTGTGCATGTTACTGAGGCTAAAGCTAGAGTGTGTGGCAGCAAGCCTACAAGTGATGTGGTTTAGAAACACGTCTGTTTCTGGGAACAGGTACCTGGTACATAGGGGGGTAAGGAAGGAAGGAACTCACACCTCCAGGTTCCCACTGTGCACACTTACAAGGTTGAAGGGAAGTGGCCCTAATTCTTTTGGTCTTTTATTGAGCTGTCCTCTGAGAAACTAGCACAGGGATTTCACTTCCTTCATCAATTGAATAAGAAAGTTTCTGAGATCTGACATCATTTACAAGCCACAGAGAAAGTTTTCTCTTTTTAATGCTAGATTTGAGGTTTTCTTGTTTGCATTTTGACACACACAAAAAAGATCAAGTTTAGCAAACTTCTGCAGCTGGAGAGTTACCCACTTTGTCCCAGCAATGAATCTATTGTGGGGGGCACGACATAAATCTACTCTAATGTCAGAACTCCTAAAAAAAAAATAATTATAGTCCACCTAAAAAAAATTTAGACCATGGTCCAGTTTTACAAAGATGTAAAAAAAAATCTCCAAAGATGCATGCAACCACTTCCTTTAATACACTCATAATATAAGCGTAACTAAAAGTGATACTCCTATAATTAAGCACACACAGTGATATAAAGTGAGACAAAAATGATTCTATGTTACATATAGAGGCTTAGGGCCACTCAAATATTCATGCAGAATGTCTCTTAATACCAGTAGCAGAATATACCCATGAGCCAGAAGACTAAATTTGCAACCACTCCCTGCCCACAACTTTTCTGGAACTATTTGCCATTATGTACAGTACTATATCCCTGCGACTCACGGAGCCCCATGAGAGTAGGGGCCCAGTTGCAGTCACAACCCCTGTCCCCTGTTATGTTAGTGCTTAGTACATATTACATTGTATGCTGGTATAATATGATGTTATTGATCTGTACAGCCCATTTATGGAGCTGTGGAATATAATTTAATTCAGGGGATACCTATAGTGGCATATTTTTTTGGCATTTCACACAGGTTCAAAAATACCCCAAGGTTTCCTCCTATCCAGTTTTCAGTATATTGCCTTGTTCATGTGGTCACAGCCTCTTCTTGTTTTTGTAAGGCAATTCTGAAACAGAAGAATAGCTAAGATGAGTGTTTGCAAGTTAGCTAAGATATCTAATGGCATGCTAGACAAGAGTATGAAAAATACATATTTTGCCCTCTTAGGGCACTGAATGACTTTTGAAAATTGGTCTGAATTTTTTTATTTATTGCACCTTGTATACAATCCAGCAACCAGAAAGCGGGCTCTCCCCCTATTAATCATGAATTCTTTCTGTATCAGGAAGCCCACCCATTAGTGTACCCAAAGTACCTGGCATAGTGGTACCCAATAATATACAGACATGCAATAAATACACACCAAAGTTAAGCCCAGCCAGTGCCCAATAAGTAAGTCCCCTTTTAATGCCTTGCGATAACTCCAAGAGGCCTTGCATCATAACAAGATGATCTGAGCAGACAGGGTTGGTGCTTTTAAGATGTCCACTATATATTATGTAAGTTGGCACAGTTTGGCTTTGGTTCTGGAGGCCTTCTGCCTAGTGATGTGCAAATCTTGAAGAAATGTTGTCTGTGGATGTTTTAGAAGCATATTCATTTCCCTTCTGGTCGTACAAGTTGTACAAAATAAATGCCTTACATTTCCAGAAATTGCTATTGATCTGCCGTCCAGTTTACAAGACCGATCAATATGAATTTCCCCAAGCCATATATTTATTTATCAACTTTTTTTTTCCAGCATCCCCTTTACACTCCTACACAGGACTTTCTAGTGCTGCTGTGAGCCATCCAGATTCAATGGATGATTTCATCCTTTTCCTGGAACACATCACTAAAAATACATCCTGTACAAGGGATATCTTTCAGACAAGCGGATTCCGAAAATCATTTGTATACAAACAATCCCCCCATCATGACATATTATTACTCTCACTTTCAGGTAACATAGCATTTAGGTGCTTGCAAAAAAACATTTATTGAAAGCTTGTGGTTTAGTGCCATTAGAGGAAAGTAACCAATTACCACTGCAATACAAATATTGTCTAGTCATATCTGGAGCCTGAGCATGTAGATGCAGAATGAAGTCCTGCTAATGTTTGCACCTATTCCCCAGTTACATACAGTATGTCCTCTAGCGAGTGGAACTGGGCAGAGCCTACATTCATTTTATCAGGTGCCAATAAAGTTCAAAGAATTAGATAATCTGCCAGTCCATGGATGATGTATTGCTGCCCTCCTCCTAAGTGAATAACATATGGGATCATGGTAAATTAGTTTGATTCCCTTCCTTAAAGGGGAACTACCTTGAAAATGAAAAGTTTATATACGCTTCAGCATACTAAAATAAGAAACTGTCTAAATAGAATCAATTAAATATTCTGTACCGTTTCTGAAATAATCTAGTTTATATTCACTATTCCTCTCTCAGCATCTGTTTCATTCTCTCTTGATGTAGCAGTTGGTGTCAGCTATTCATATCAGTTATATCCAATATATCATATAGGGGGTCTCCTTTTGCCTAAAAGATGTATAAGAGCTCACTCTATCTATCTGACACCCAACTACTGCCCCGAGAGAGGGAGATTGAAGATAAACTTGATGGTTTCAGAAACAATTCAGAATATTCAATTGATTGTATTTATAAAGTTTCATATTTCAGTATGATGAAGCGTATATTAAATTTTCATTTTCACGATATAATCTTTCATATAATCTTTTCAATCAGGGCAGAGCTTTATAATACTATAGAGCTTGGTAATAAAAGGTGTAACTATTGGCTACTGCAATATGAAATACGCTTCTAAAAACCCCACAGGAATGGATACAAACTGGGGGAGCATAGTTTGTACCACCAGTCTCACAGATTGCTAAATGAGCTTACTGACCCTTTATTATTTGTAAATTTAACTGCATTGCCCCCACTGCCCAACTGTTAGGCTAGGGCCACCTGGGGCCAAAATCAGCCTGCTGAAATATGCAGGACGATTCCCACAGACAGTAGCCTCCTTCTTCTGTTCAGGGAGACAGCATCAATTTTGAACCACTAGCTTTTTCTGTTTTACACCAATTATGCAGCAGTTAGTTAAAAGTGGTGTATCTAGAAAATAAAAAATTCATAAAAGCTTCATCATACTGAAATAAGACATTTTCTAAATATAATCAATTACAAATTCTGAACAGGTTCTGAAATATTCAAGTTACTCTTCCCTACCCCCCCCCTCAGCATCTGTCTCTCTTCATTCTTTCTTCATGTAAGAGTTCGGAGTCTGGTTTTGAATGCAATCCAATATATTTTCTATGGGGGCTCCTTTTACCTAGAAGATGCATTAGAGCTCACTCTATTAAAATCACTAGAAATCCTGTCTCTCTACATGCAGAATGTATGCCAGTCAGTTATTTTGTTAGATTTTGTTTGTACTGGAATCAGTTATTTGAGTGAGCTCTAATAAATCTGCTAGGAAAAAGAGACCCCCCTTAAAATAAATATTTGATCAAACTGTCAATGAAAATCTGACACCCAACTCCTGCATGAAGACAGAATGAAGAGAAGCAGAGAGGGATAGTGAAGATAAACTTGTTTACTTCAGAAATGGTACAGAATTTTTAATTGATTGTATTTAGAAAGTTTCTTATTTCAGTATGCAGACGCTTATATTAAATGCACAATAGTTCCCCTTCAAGGTTTTTGATTAGACCAACGTTGTTACATTTAAGTACATGTGACAAGTTGACTCAGAAGTGCAAAAGAAAAAAGATCCTTTGAAAGTTAAATAATGTCCAGGAGTTGCTGGTGTTTAGTCCAGGGTGCAACTTGCAATTGCTAATATCTGTACATTATTTTTTATATTTTATAATAAAACACAAATTATATCACAAAGCCCTGATTATAATGGAATGTAATAAGGATATCATTTATTATTTATGTCTCTTGTGTATTATATACTGTATATACAGCCACATATGTAGCAAGAGTATGTAAGAAGGCCATCAAAATGTATTCTCTTAAGAATTGGAATCCATTTGAAAAATGAGTCCAGTACTAAACAAGACTATATTATAAGCCATCTTGGCTCCATGATGTTGACTGTGGAAGTAGCAGGCCTCAAGGTGCAATGGATTAGAGTGAGTGCTGAAGATTTCTGTCTGTTTCATGTACATATTGTAACCCAATATTGCCTTTAGCTGCCATTCAATCTCTAGTATAAGTATTTTCTTTTAGTTGTATATTAATTGGCTTAAAAGCACCCTTCCTGGTCTCGTTCTTGAGAATATAAGTGGAAATCCCACAGTCAATTTAAGTAGCTGTCAGCAACCTGAGCATAATACCTGCTTGTGACATTTTTGCTCTATGAAATCAGGGTCATTGTGATATCACTTAGCTAGTGTCTTGGCTATATAACAGCACACACAGTCTAGTAAAGCACAAACAGAACATGTTGCTCTGTGCCTCGGGTGATTCCTTCAAAATCCCACAAGACTCTTCTTTTTCTTTTTATTTGTTGTATATTGTGGTAACACCGGCTGCATTTGATGTCAGGAAGGTTTTTTTTTAGTTCTGACAAGCTTTCAATGAGTAAAACAGAATATCATAATTACAGAGCCACTAATAGAGTGACAGCCGTGTCCTGTGGATCGCAGCCAAAGCAGGCTCAAGCCGCTCAGCTCAACTAATAAAGTGATTACACAGACAGGGAACAGGACACATTGTATTGACCTCTATGGAAACCAAAATTATGTGCAAACAGTATGCTTAATAAGGTATGCATAGGGGTATTTTTACATGGGGACAGTTCAAGTCCTGTAATATATGACACAGAAAAATCTAGATACAAAAATTATAACCTCCCTTGTTTTTGCTAGATTTTAATGGGCTTTGGAAATAAACAGCTTGTTTGCCTGTTTAAAATGTTATGTTGGCTTTGTATTTATAAATATGATTATAGTGTAAAGTTCCTTTTCTGAGATTTTGCTGGGAACAGGTGGCATGTACACATATATATGTGTGTTAGATAATAACCTAACTGATGAGGCAACACCTGTTATGTCCAAGGTCAAATGTAGACATAACTGTATTAATAATAATAACAGTGCAAACTATATGAATAGGGTAACCATTTGGTAACTGTCACTTCATATGAAATACGCAGCTGGATGTCCAACTGTAAGGCAATGTTGCTACTTAGTGAGTTATCCTCTTGTAGAAGTGTATAGAGAGACTATTCTGGTAATGTCCAAGGAAACCCCTAGCAATAATTCTTGTATGTTGTAAATCATTACTTTTTACCCTGTCTTCTGGGCAGATGGTACAGCTGTGAAATGGATAACAAATGTGGGAACCTGATGGTGGCTATGTCTGTCAACTGTTAGAGGAAACATACCAATTATTTATATTTGTAGCAATTTTCCCCCTAATTATGCATTAGAGATATGTTCGTCCATATAATCTAGCCTTTATGGTTACATTTTGTTATGTAGAAGATGATGTAACTCCATTAAGGCTCTTGCAGGCTATAGTTTTTGTATGAAACAGGGAGGCCCATTTATCAACACTCATTTTAACAGTTTTAGAGGTTTGTGAAACCAAGAATAAACGTATTTTCTCTAAAACCATGAATGCCTGGGAATTTCATATCAGAATATAAAGAGCACAAATGAAAACAATTGCTTAACGATCCGAATAAAAACATGAAAACCTTACAAACTTCTAATTATTCCAATTTTTTAGGCAATTACTAGCGGAAAATAACTTAGAAAGCTTCGAAAAGTCCAAATTGATTAAAAATGGACGATTAGGATAAGTGCAGCTCCCACTGAATTGTATAGGACCGCAACAACTTTTACATGGCAACATTTTATATTGGAGTTTTTTGTGGTTTTTACACTTTATAAATCTCAAATTTTTGGCGTTTTAGAGAAATAAAAAAACACAAATTTTTAGAGGAAAACATATTTTGTGGAATAAAATAGAAATGCGAATGTTAGTAAATGTGTAGAATTCAGAATCCAAACTTTTTGGTGTAGATTTATCAGAGTCAGAGAAACTTTTTTTCACTTGACCTTGCAAAGACACTAAGGGGCAGATGTATTAAGGGTTGAACAGCAAATTCAAATTTGAATTCGAATTTGAATTTTTAAATTTTTTTTGGTGTCAAAATTCACACGTTTTTTTAATCCCCAAATTCGAATGTAAGTTTTAATAAGAAATTTATCATATCTCGACTATGGAAACAGTTCTAATTCGAATATTCGCCACCGAAAACCTGCTGAGTTAAATTACAAGTCAATGGCATAGGTCCACTAAACAATTTGAATATATTCAATTCGTAGGGAAAACTCAGTTCGAATTTTTTGGACTATTCGAATGTCAAAAATTAGACGTTCTAATTTTTTCTTAAATAACCTCCCATCCAAGCTGTGAGTATATTGTGAGTATGTTCAAATTAATTAGAGTAAAAAAAAAAATTCAGATAAATTCGAAATTCAACCTTTGATAAATCTGCCCATTAAAGAAAGTCTTCTCGAATTGCATGATTTTCCCATATGCTTCAATAAAGTGGATTTTAACCCAAATTAAGAGTTCTTTTTTAAGTACACTACTGTATTTGAATTATTTTAAGAAATCAAATAGAGGAGATACTGGCAATAAATCAGAAAAAAATATATTTTTTGATCTGCTTTTTTACTCAAAATAGTTGTAAGGGAAAACATGTTGAGCTTTTATAACACTGTCCATTATCTTTAATTAGTAATACAATAATGAACATGTACTTAGTTGAAATAAAAGATGACTATTTTTTCAAAAAAAATCTAACCAGATTTTAGTTGGTAAAGTTTTTCATTAGAATTCTTTTAAGAATTTATAACAATTTGAAAATTCAAGCTCACAAAACACAAATACTGAATGAAGGAATGAATGAATGACTGACTGAATGAATTTATATATTCAAGATCATATTTTTCTGCCAAAAAAAAACATGTGCCAACAGCACACATACAATAACTGTTACTCATGGGAACTGCTTTACATAACCTAAACAGCTCAAAACTCCTTGTTATCTTTCAAATCCAGGATATCTCCAATCCTGTTGTTTAGGTCACAGCAAAGAATAGATTCTAAATACAAAGCAATGAAGCCCAAGGCAACCAAAACATGATGCTTTTCTTGAGAGAACATTTTACAGCATCTTTATATTAATTTCATCTTAAATGAAACATTTCAAGGTCCAATCCAATCTCTCATTCAGTGGCAAACACTGAGAACATTGCCCATCTGCTGGTTGAAGCTGAGGAAGTTGACCTGTCAGATGCTTGCATTGTCCAACTACGTGTGCAGGAAATGAGATAAAACTGTTTCACTCCCATGACCAAGGCAAACTACTATTTCGGGAGCTGGTTTACGGAAACCATTAATGAGTTGTAGCTATTTTATTTTTTTAACAATTCTCTATTTTTAGATGTTAGATTTTCATTGGAGGCTGGAAATGATTGCATGGGGTAGGTGTGTGTTTACAAAGCTTGAGGAAAAAAGCCAAGGTGCACTGCAGGTTTCACTGAAAAAAAACCTTCGTCAAATGAGGTTAGGCTCTCACTCACTATATTTGGCAGGGTTGTTTGTTATAGTCAACACAATTAAAAAATTTTTTGAAAAAATAAAGACTTTAGGGGGGATGTTATGAAAGTCGGTAAAGGAAAACATATTTAGAGTATGAACAGATTGTGAATTTTATAGTTTGCACCACTCCGCGTATATCATAAACTGACAGCCCTCAGCCCATGACTAAGTGCCTTTTGGGCACAACATTCATAGGGGCAAATTTACTAAACGGTGAAGTGGTTAATGCTGGCGAAAATTCGCCAGCGTGATGTCATTTTGCCACTTCGCAATTTAGTACCAGTGGCCCTGGAGAAAATTGGACAGCGAATTAGATAGAGTAGCGCAACTTCGCAGCCTAAAGCCTGGCGAAGTTACACTCTGGCGAAGCGGCGAAATTACGCAAATTTTTATGAACTTTACCTCTTTCGCCAGAGTTGACTTCGCCAGGTTAGAACAGGTGAAGTGCAATAGAGTAGATAGGAGTTTGAAAAAAAAAGTTGAAAAGTCCCAAAAAAAACGCTGGCGTCTTTTACATTTTATAGCGTGATAGGCTAAAAAAGATCAAAATTTTTTTTTAGTTTGTCCACCTTCCCCCCCCCTACATTTTATAACATATGGCACCTTAACTATACTGTGGGCACATGTGTAGGGCATTAGAACACCCCTATATACTTTTATTAACTTTCCCTGGGATTGTGTAGTGTAATGTGCACTGCAGCATACACGTCCATTCATTTTTAAATTGGGCGCCATATGCAAATTAGTGTAACTTCGAACGGCTGATCGTACTATCGCTTGGATCTTTGTGAATTTGCGCAGCCTTGACGAATCTACGCCTGACGAAGTGCGTTGAAGGCAATGCTAGCAGATTTTGGAGGCAAGTAAATTTCCCCCATAGAACCTATGATTGATGTGATTTTTTTTAAATGTAATCAATAAATAATGCTTTTGCTTTTATACTTTTGGCCTTGTGGATAATATTGGTTTACCTCTCCCTGAGCTGAGTGGCTGGTGCACCTGGACCGCTGACTCCACTTGTGGAGTTATCTACGGTACTTTTATTGTCTGTAGCAACTCTAGCATCCCTTTGTCCAACCTATGTTAGAGAACCAGTTCCAGTGTAAAAAACATCCTTGTTGTATTGCGACCATTCTTGGTGCTGAAATGCTCAGGTAATTAAACTTCTATTTGGATTCTTTTCTGGAAACAGACTAAGGTATGCACTTTAAAAGATCTTTGTATTGAGTTTTGCCAAGGGTGGGCAATACCATTGAAATGGTCGTCCGGTTTTACATTTTGCACATACTTTGCTTTAGCATTACTTAATACATATCCCGGAATATATCCAAAGCATATCTTGAAAACTGTTTAAAAACTGTCTGCATAGGTTTCTGAGTAACATCCTTAGCTTTGTTATTACTTACAGGTTAATTTAACAAAGCACCAGCTAATTGAATTCAGCAAATAATAAAATAATGATTTGTATGTGTGTGGCCCTTGCAAGGAACAATAAGAAATCCTTCTTGTATCCATATGTAGGAGCTAAACACAAACTCAAAGCACCAAAATTATGCTGGATATTCACTGACTGTTTTGGAAATGTTCCATAGTACAGTAGCAGTCACCCAGATATGATAAGCACAGCAGAAAATTGAGGGTTGGCATTACAATGCTAGTGTAATGACTCACGAAACTGGAATGATAATGGCCTAACAGGATTACAGGGAAAATATGCATAGAACACTGTGCTTAATGGGCCATGGCAGGATTCCTGGTGATGTTACTGATCTGGCGATCCTGTGCTGATGGAGAGGTTTTTAGTCCTTACATACAGTAAGACAGGAAGTTATCAGTATTCTAATACAAAACTATATTCTTAACTGTTATTGTCCCAGACTTCAACAATAATGGGTATATGGAAGAAGTTTCTTACTGTTTATTCCAGTTGACCCATCTATAGACAGTAGGGGGTTATTTACTAAACTCCGAATGCAAAAATCACGAAGAATTCATAATCTCCTTTATTATAAAATCAGACTTTTAAAAAATCACACATTTTTCGGAATGTATTAAACCCTGAGGATGGAAAAGTCAGAATCTGAAAATCCAGCATCTCAGACCTGTCGAGGTTGCATGTAAGTCAATGGGAGGCGTCCCAAAGATTTTTTGATGTGCGCTGGGTTTCGTGCAATACCTCGAAGTTTTTGTAGCTTTCGGGTGAAAATTCCAAAACAATCGTGAAAATCGGATGAAAAAATCATGAAGATCTGATTTCTTTCCCGCAAAGCACATTTTCGGGAAAATGTAATAATAAATAAGCATAAAAAACCCGAGCAGATTTGATCAGAGTTTGTAGCTGAAAATATTGAGATAAATTCAGACTTTGATAAATAACCCCCTTAGTGACAGCTAGCACATGGATGACTATAGCTAAAATAAATTGTTGTTTATGGCTGGCCCAAGTGTCAAGTTCCATCAAACATCACTAGATTAGGGGTAATATTACGAAGCTATCCCAACAGACTAATGACTGTACTATGAATTTCTAACTTGCAATGCTACAGCTATTGTTGTCCAAACATACCCAGTATCCCCTGCTGCTGGTGATATGTTGGAAATTGTGGTTTAAAAGCACTGGATATGTTGCCTGTTAACCGACCCTGTTAATACTACACTCAAACAAAAACGTGAGGATTTTCTGTAAATTAAACGCTTTTTGTTTGAGCAGCTCCCATGAGTGCAGCACTTCTTCCTTTTACATAGTTTCATAGTTGAGTTGTCGAAAAAAAGACCATCATGTTCAACCCCTCCAACTGAACCCCAGTGCACATACCTACACACACCCACTGACCCCTCTATAAACTCACTTAAACTATACTATACTTTTTGTAAATTTTACTTTTACAATAGCTTTGGATATTCTGCTTGTCAAAACAACATGCTTAAATTCTTATAAGCATTAATAGAATCAGCCATCACAGCATCATCCAGCAGTGCATTCCACAAACTCACTGTCCTCACTGTGAAGAATCACTTACACTGCTTCACGTGAAAGTTCTGTTCCTCTGGTGTGTTGATGCTTTTTATAGGAAAAAGTTCCCCAATTATGGGGTAGATTCACTAAAGGGCAAATTGTCTCCAGCGACCGCTTCACACACAACGCACCACTTCACCAGGTGCGTTGTGTGTCCAGGGAACCTTAATAAAGACAAGATAATTGATATAATGCCCAATACATGAACCCACTTTAAAATGAATGTTCCATATGTTAGGAAATGTCTGGAGAAAACCAGTTCCCCAAAAAAAGTTTGTTAGGACTTTTGCAGGCAATCCCGCTTCAAAAAAGGAAAAGTTGCCATCCTTTTTGTAACTTTAATGCATTTTCGGCACACAGGATATGATGTAAGTGACAGAAGATTAAGGAAGATCTAGCTTCTTTTAAGCACTTCGCCTGGTCTGAGGTGGTGAAGTCAACTCTGGCAAAGGAGGTAACGTTCAGTAAAATCCGCCCCTTACTGAATTTGCGGAGTAATGACCTCACCTCACCTGGAGATAGAGTACGAACAAATGCTAGCGAATTGGCGGCTGTTAGTGAATAGGCTATTCCCCTGCGGGTGGCAACGCTGGCAAATTGTCGCTAGCGTTAGCCACTTCGTCCTTTAGTGAATCTGCCTCTATCTGTCTATAATGCCCTCTAATGTATTTGTAAAGAGTAATCATGTCCCCGCCCAGCTTATAGAAACTTATAGTTCTGCAAAATGTTGTATCATCAGCAAAAATAGAAACAATACTTTCAATGCCCACGTCCAGGACATTAATAAACAAGTTAAACAGCAAAGGACCAAGTACAGAGCCCTGTTGAACTCCACTAACAACATTGGTCCAGTTAGAAAATATTCCATTTACCACCACTTTTTGTAATCTGTTAAATGCTTTAAAAAAGTGTAAGTAGAACAAAATCCAGTTGACCTTCCATCCGAATTAAGTGGCAGTGACTGTGTGACTCCTTTTGCAAGCATGATGTAACACATTAGTGCAGTAGAGGTTAAAGGCCATAAACCAACCTAACAAAACATTACTGGTTGATGGATTAAAGTCCTGATTGGTCTGAAAGTACCCAATGTATTCAGTCCATGTATCATTTCCCATTTCGCAAATTTTACACTTTCCACAATATATAGGGCAGAGCCCTAGAACATGCAGACATGTTATGAGCTAGCATTATTTACATTTTTACTGAAAAAAATGTGCTCTTGTGCAAAACAAGTTCTTGAGTTACACCTGCATGCTTTACATTTTTATCATTTAACATATTCAAGCTGTGGCTTATTTTGGGGGGGGGCTCCCCTCCTTCCCCCCTACATTTCCTAACTCATGGCACCTTAACTATACAGTGGCCACATGTGTAGGGCAAAATAACATTTTTATTTGCTGTTTTGAAGGTTTCCCAGGCTTGTGTAGTGATGCTTCATATACCTCCATTGTAACTTCAATTTGGCGCCGTATGCAAATTAAGCATGGCTACCGTAACTACGCTTTGCTTGGTGAATTAACCCTAGCGCAACTTCGCAACCTTACGCTTCCCCTGAGCGCAACTTCGTATTTTAGTGAATTTGCGTAGCGCTGGCGAAAATACGCCTGGCGAAGTGCGGCGAAGCGAACGCTGGCTCAACTATGAATCTTAGTGAATTTGCCCCCTGGTGTCATATTAATTCAAATTTTTGTGGAATTCCTTTCCCCTTATTTCTCATTTTTCCATATGTTCAGCTACTCTGTTCCTTTATTCAATAATGATCATGTAACAGATGCCCAACTAATGCATTCATATTACCTCTGTAAACCATTCCCAACTCCTATTGAAAGGGAGTCTGACCTGCACCTGCTTGTAGACTATTATTGTACATTGGGAATGTAAATTTAACAAATTAGTGTGAATTTTTTGGTTGTCACTGCGAGCAATGTTTTACTGATTTAGTGTTAATGCTTGTGTGTTAGGATTGAGGTGGGGTAGCACTCGATTGTCCAGTCTCTGAAGGCTTGTGCCATTTTAGAAAGCCTGGTTTCTCTTCTGATCCCCGTGACTGTGATCCAGTAGATGGTGTTCAGATATCTAAGAAGCCTTATGGAGTTAAGACAGTCAACTTAGGATGATGTAACACTTGGTGGTTTGGTCATCAAGGAGAATTCTGCAATATTTTTAAATGGCAACACTACGGGGCACATTTACAAAGCTCGAGTGAAGGATTCGAATTAAAAAAACTTCGAATTTCGAAGTGTTTTTTTGGCTACTTCGACCATCGAATGGGCTACTTCGACCTTCGACTACGACTTCGACTACGAATCGAACGATTCGAACTAAAAATCGTTCGACTATTCGACCATTCGATAATCGAAGTACTGTCTCTTTAAGAAAAACTTCGACCCCCTAGTTCGGCAGCTAAAAGCTACCGAAGTCAATGTTAGCCTATGGGGAAGGTCCCCATAGGCTTGCCTGCGTTTTTTTGATCGAAGGATATTCCTTCGATCGTTGGATTAAAATCCTTCGAATCGTTCGATTCGAAGGATTTAATCGTTCGATCGAACGAATAATCCTTCGATCAAAAAAACTTAGTAAATCTGCCCCTACATGTACAAGTTATGTGCCAATCTGTAAAGAAAGGCACAATATTGTCATCTGGGAATTTTATTTTACCATATCTTCCTTGTAAGAATGTAATCACTCAATTGTATATTGCACATTAGTCTGCATCAGTCTCACAAACAATATGTCCACCTTTCTCAGGACACTGATTAAAGGGGCTGTTCACCTTTTAACACTTCTGTGAGTTTACTTGTTTTTAGATAGTTCACCAGAAATAAAGACTTGTTCCAAGTAGTTTCTATTTTCTACATGTGACTGTTTTTCTAATATTTAAATTTAAGTTTTTTTGAAGCAGCTCTGGGAAGGAGGTCACCGTCTCTGCTCTACATTTATACATTTGTTGATACATTTCTTATCTTTGTCCCTGCTAAGCAGAATATCTGTGTTTTATTAAAGGATAACTAAAGCCTAACTAAAGAAACAGACTAGAAATGTTGTACATTATGTTTTGGGCTTCTGTACCAGACCAAGGCAACCACAGCCCTTAAGCAGTGAAGATCTGTGTCTCCAAAGAAGCCCCAGTAGCTCCCCATCTTCTTTTCTGCTGATTCACTGCACATGCTCTGTGCTGTCATCAATTACTGAGCTTAGGGACTGACTCAAAATATACATTACACATAGAATATAAATGTCAAAATATAAGGCTAATAAGTAATTAATACAGATAATTAAAACATGGCGGCTCAGAAACCAGTGCAACTAGCATCAGAATTTAATAAACAGACATGTAACATCAGTTTATATTACAGGACAACCTAATTTTCTGCTTGATAATTTGTGACGACCCCTAAGCTCAGTTTCTCAACAGCTGCTCAGAGCCCACTGAGCATGTGAGTGTCTCAGATGGTGACCCCCTGTGAAAAGTTTGAAGTCCTGGATCATTGCTGCTATTGACAAGCTGAAACTTTAGGCTGGTGCAATGAGTTCAGTATATAAAATATGGTATTTTTAGTCATATTCATTCTTAGGGTTTAGTTCTCCACTAAAGGAGAACTAAACCGTTTTCCAAAAAAAACCCTACCCCCCACCCCCCATAGACCCCCCTCACTCCTCCCCCCCAGCCTAGCTGCCCCCAGGGAAATGCTCCCAACTTTATGCTTACCTCTCGGTGCAGATTCAGGCATCGGAGTTCACCACAGCCATCTTCCGGTGCTTTGCCAATTTCTGTCCATTTCCGCTCATATGAGTTGTCACAAACCAGGAGATTGCTCCAACTGCACATGCACCGATTCCCCAGTTTCCCACTCAGCTTACTGAAGACCCGGAAGATGACTGCGGTGAACTCCAATGCCTGAATCTGCACCGAGGGGTAAATACAAAGTATGGGGCATTTCCTCAGGGGCAGCTAGGCTGGGGGGGAGGGATTTTTTGGAAAACAGTTGAGTTCTCCTTTAAAGACAGCTGTTATAATTGGTACATTAATTGCTGATATTTCACAGATGCTGCCGAGAAATGTATCAAATAATTTTTTTAGGGAATATGACTTTAAACCAAAAGTGTTTGTTAGGCTCTGAACTGATTCCCAGAATCTCAAAAAAGTGGCCCAAATCCCTTGTTTACTTGGCACCTCAGATGAATTTAGACAAGTTCAAAATCTGCCTTTTATAACAGGAAGCCTACACTGGGCTCTAACCCACCGATGAGACAGAAAAGATGAATGCTCTTGTGTCTGTTCTTTAGAAGGCCATGCTTGGCAGGCAGTTTTCCATGTCTGTGTTTATAGGGCCCAGCTGCACTGCATTGTCTGCTTAGCCATCCCTTTCAGGTGACAATTGCAATTGCAAGTAAAGGCTACTTGGGGCACTTCCCAGAGTTTATATCGCCATCTACAAAAACGAATAACTTCCTTTTTCTTTTTTTAAATGTATTTATTAGGTTTCCCATTAACAATCAAAAACAAAGGTTACATAAAATTAATAACAGTTGCAATTCTGGTGACAGTTGGACAGGATGCTGTTGATATTGTCACGATAAGACAAATCCTATTATTGATATTGTAGGTTACCTAGTGAACATCATTTCCTGTTTTATTCAAAGTGAGATTTCAAAATGTTCCATTCTGTAGCAAATAATAATAATATTTATACAGTGAATCTTGGGGAGTTACTGTATCTGCACATTTGTCAAGTTAGTTGAATATATTTTTTCTGTTTCTTAAAGGAGACTTATAGGATAAATGGAAAAACCCTAATTTTGTAGGCAATTGTAAGTAATATATGGTGTTGCTTTTACATGGTGCTTAAAATTAATATTATCTTTAAAAATAGCCCCTTTATTAGAGCTCCCAATAGATGTTTTCTGGTCTCTGCTTCAAAAGAGGGTGTCCCAACGGTCCCTGCCAGCAGCACAGTAGAAACTGGACAGCCAATCACAGCCCTGCAGTCACACAAGCAAGGACAGGCTTCATTTCCCAATCAGGTCCTGCTAGCTGCTGATTGGTTCCTGTCCTACAGTGCAGCGAGCTAAGTGCCACCGGCTCCCCTGCACAGCCTGGGAATTCAGGGAGCGGGAAGTGGAAGAGAAGGGAGGGATTATTAGGGTTTTTGCAGAAATATTCAATAAATTAGCCTGAAAAACTACTTTTTTAAGCACAATTCTTCTATATCTAAATAAGTATAACGCACAAGCACATTCTTATTTTTTACGCAAAATATCTCCTTTAAACTATTGGATTACTTAATAGCAATTATGTGTCATAACAAGTGATATGTTTAAAGGTGTAAATTGTGAGATATCTGATATATTAGGGAAAGCACATCCCCCACCCCCCATCCATGTGTTGAAATATGTATATCTATTGCTCTTTGTAAAACGGTACCTTGTATTTGACTTAGGGTGGCCATACACGGGCATATTAAAGATGCCGATATCAGTCCTTTAGACCAATTCGGCAGTTTATCTGCCCGTATATGGGGCGTTCCGATTGGTCTCCCCGATCGATATCTGGTTGAAAATCGGACAGATATGGAGCAGGCAAGTTTGATTTCTCTTGGCACTCGAGGTCCACATTGGCTAGTTGATGCGGTCCTCATCCCATCTGCGCCCATTTCCTTCGCTATAATTTGATCGTTATGCCCTAGGGACAAATGTACAGATTGACCCGATATCACCCTGCCTTTGGTGGGCATAATGGGTTAAGATACGTTCATTTGGCAACCTTGCCAGAGCAGATCTTATCATGTTTGGCCGACTTAAAGGAAAACTATACCCCAAAATGAATACTTAAGCAACAGAAATACTGCAGCTCAAACTGTAACAGGAAGAAGTGTGGAAGCAAAAGACAGAACTCTGTCTGTTAATTGGCTCATGTGACCTAACAAGTATGGTTTGTTTGGTATGTTTGTGTGCACAGTAAATCATACGATCCCAGGGGAGCGGCCCTTATTTTTTAAAATGGCAATTTTCTATTTAGGATTACCCAATGGCACATACGACTAAAAATGTATATTATTATGAAAATGGTTTGTTTACATGAAGCAGGGTTTTACATATGAGCTGTGTTATGAGATATCTTTTTATAGAGACCTACATTGTTTGGGGGTATAGTTTTCCTTTAAGCTACATAAATCCACTTTGGATTCTGGAGAAAAGAGGTTGTTCTGTTATTTAGTTAGCTAGCCATTAAAATATTTAAAACATGTATAAACAAAATAGCATTGCTTAGCTACCATAATAGATTTATGTAGCTTAGTTAGGATTGAATACAGCTATGGGGCATGTTATCCAGAATGTTAAGGACCTGGGGGTTTTCAGATAAGTGGTCTTTCCATAATTTGGATCTCCATACACTTATTTATTATTAGGAAAGGAAATAATTTTAAATATTTGAATTATTTAATTAAAATGGAGTCTATGGGAGATGGCTTTTCTGTAATTTGAAGCTTTCTGGATAACGGCCTAACCGATACCATCCATACCTGTACAAGGTACTGTTTTATTATTGCAGAGGAAAAGGAAATCATTTAAAAAAAGTTGGTTAAAGTGAACTATGGAAGATGGCCTTTGTATAATTTGGAGCTTTCTGGTTATGTTATCCCATACCGGTATTACAGGTTCTAAGGAAACCCATTGAGCTGTCCCTTCAATAACATTACAAATTATGAGGAAACCTAGGGAGTTGTCTCTGCAATGAAGAGTGTCATTTATTTTGCCATTTGGTGGGGACATAACACACCTTGCCTATGAAATACCAGACCGCACCTCATTTTGGTTTCTTGTGATGAGATTATAACACAATATGAGGCAAAAGGGAGGTGATAAGGAAGGTTGTGGCCATAGAGCAGCTGCCTGCTTAGTCAAGGCTAATACTGCAAGCTGAGGCAGAAATACCTACCTTTACGGAAGCTTAGCAAAATAAAAATACATAATATATTATTCAGCTTTTTTATTACCATTAGCAAAATCCATAGGAAAAACAAAGAAATAGAGCAATAGCCCACCAAAAAGAAAAACACATAAATTCATCTATCGAATGCACTTCTAATATTTGCAGTAAATATTTTTATAGCATTTTATAGCGTCCCCAGTGCCTGCAGCGACACAGCTACACAAATTATTCTAAACAACAAAAAACATTATTTGACGCTGAAAAGCAAAATTAGAGACGGCTGCTTGCCAGGCAGTCACTGCTATGTAGAAAACCTATGGATCCTCTTTGTTGTCAGTGAATGTAAATCCAATGTTTTCAAATGCTGCAATCTGTGTACAGTGTCATTCAGTCCCCTCTTGTCCCTTCCTGTAATGACTTCTCAAAGGCTCATTTTAAATGCAGGACACGGTGGAACATTAAGCGCACAGCAGAAAATGCTGTTCTTTTGTGCAGAATAGCAAGAGTTTAGTAAGAGGAGAGAATAACAAGTATTTACTGTATATAGCCAGACTTTGCAAAATAATGGCTTGTGCTTTTAAACCATTTCAGTTTTCTAGAATAACGCAAAAATTCACAAGGCATTTTATTAGAATTGCAGTATAATTTGGGTTATATCACTTTGTAAAAACACTTTAAGAAATAGGAGGTATTACAGGCTCCAGTATTTTCATGATAAAACTACTTTCAAAATGATCTGTAAAGCCAAATTGATATATCAATAAAAAAAAGGTTATATTTTTTTTAGGTTTTCAGCAGAAAAGCACAGCAAGTAAAGTGAACTTGCTGAATGCAGCATTACTATTGTAGACTAGTGAATGGCTCAACAGCTGGTGTTGAACTACAACTGCCAGCACTTCATTGGCAGCTTTTGGCTGTCAGATCTAACTGAATGCCCAGTTACGTTCTAGTAGGTTGCCTCTGATAAAGTATTAATCATGAAAAGCTGTTAGATTATGAGCACCCTCACTTTTACTATGTGTCAAAACTCTTTGTACGGGCCTTGCTCCATCATTATTTATATCTGCATGACACTTTACATACATTTATAACTAACAGGGGGCTAACATTATTTAACAAACAAGGGTTACATAATAAAAATGGGATGAGAGGGCCCTGCTCATAAGAGCTTACAATGATCCCAGGGAGAATAGGTGCCCTGCAAATCCTAACATTGTATCTAAGTATGAAATACAGTGTCATAAGTCCTTCAACACACCTTCAACTAAACAAAATTCATATTTATTGCCACTATTGCTATGACATAGTTGAGATTTTTTTTGTTCTTTTCCTGCCAATTTTCTTGTGAAGGATAAGGAGCTAGCTGAGTTTGGTATGTTTCCAACAGAAACAATTTTAACATTTCCTGATGATTACATTTACCTAAACTACCAAAGAGAGCCTTAAGCTCACACTATTCTGGCTATGACTTCTGTGTATACTTTGCAATTTATTAGTATTGAAATCATTTAGGCTGGCTAGACAGACACACAGATAAGGGGTTTCTTCTCATTCCCTCATTGCTTCACCTGCCAGATTTTGAAAGGTATCTTTGTAACAGTTGACATGTTATCAAACAAGAAAAGTTGATGATTTTACTATTTAATTCACTGAGACATTTTCTTATATTACGGGGCAGATTTATCAAGGGTCGATTTTCGAAGTAGAAAAAACTTCGACATTCGACCATCGAATAGAATCCTCCGACATTCGAATTCGAAGACAGAGGATTTTATACATCGTACGATTGTATTCTGATCGTAGTACGATCGTACTTCGAATCGAACGATTCGAACGATTTTATCGTACGATTTTCCCAAAAAATCCTTAGACTTAAAAAAACACACATGAGGTCCCCCATAGGCTAAACAGCAATTCGGCAGGTTTAAGTTGGCAAAGTATTGAAGTCAAAGTTTTTTTTAAAGAGACAGTACTTCGAACGGTTGAATAGTCGAACGATTTTTACTTGAAATTGAAGTCGAAGTAAATTTGAAGTCTTAGTATCCTATTCGATGGTCGAAGTATCCAAAAAATTACTTCGAATTTTGAATTTTTCCCTCAAATTCACTTCGACCCTTGATAAATATGCCCCTATGTGTTATTTTATATTTATTCTTATATGAATATCACTAATGCAACAACGTGCACTATGTGTTAGAATTGTTTGTAACAACTATCATACATATACTTACACAAAAAGATATGCATTTTATTTCACTTTGTATAAAATCAATAACGTATCACAATGTATTTTTTTTTGTTTTAAAGCACTATGTCTGTTATCTTTAAGAATACATAATGAGCAATGTTCACACTGTTTAAATCTTGAGGCTCTGAGGAAGTGCAGTGTATCTAGGCAAGAAATGCGTAAGTCCACCACACCCACTGCACAATATTTGTACCACTTAGTGTGTTTCAATAAAGCCGCTTTTTAAAGAAACAAAATTGTTCTCCATGAAGGTCCGGAACAGCGCCAGGTTATCTGGGAATTTCTCTTGCTAATGGTGAAATATTGGCTTGAAGTTGCTGCCATCTCGCGAGAGCAGTGTCTGGATGGAGGACACACAAGCGGATGAGCTCTGATGGGGACTACATCTAATTTATATATTTAACAAAAGTTTCTTAACCTTTGTCACACCATCCTGTCATGAAGAAAATCATAGTCCTGTTATAGCTTTTATATTATTAATTTAATCCACATATGTGCAATGTCTTAGAACAGGGCTGTCCAATTGACATCCGCGACCCCCCCCCCTTGTGTGGCCCCCCCCCATATGAAAGTCAGCATGCTTACCATGTGTAAGATTTAAAAGGTATCACTACAGAGATAACTGGCCCCTGCATTGTTTAAACCGCAAATTCAAACAGTAATCCCCTGTATGGTTCACACATGTAATCCCCCCCCCTTCGTTGTTCACACTTGTAACACCTCTATTTTCTCGCGCTTGCGAGGGGACATGATTACACTTATAAAGTACATTAGAGGACATTATAGACAAATAGCAGGGGACCTTTTTACCCATCACCGTACCAGAGGCCACCCCTTTAGACTAGAAGAAAAGAACTTTCATTTGAAGCAACGTAGGTGGTGATGTGATGGCTGATTCAGTTAATGCCTTTAAGAATGGCTTGGAAGATTTCTTGGACAGACATAATATCAAAGGCTAGTGTGATACTAAACACTATAGTTAGTATAGATATGTGTATATAGAATTTATGTTAAAGTAGAGATGGGTGTGTGTATGGATGCTGGGTTTTCATTTGGAGGGGTTGAACTTGATGGACTTTGTCTTTTTTCAACCCAATTTAACTGTGTAACTATCTGTAACTATTGTTCACACTCTAAAACCCTGTACTGTTTACACCTGAGACCCAGACTGAAACTGCCCACATTGTTCACAACTCATACAAACTGCTGAAGTGGCACCAGCACTGTGTCACTGTACTGTATGTAGTACATCTTTGAGTGGTCCTGATAGGTTTCCCTGTCTCCTACTCTGTTGTGCCTTCCCTATACTCCCTGTGTGCCATACTCTGCCTGCCCTATGCTCCCTGTGTGTATCATACTCTGCCTGCTCTATTGTCCTTGGGTGTGCTATACTCTGCCTGTGTGTGCCATACTATGCCTTTCCTATGCTCCCTGTGTATGCCATACCCGCCTGTGTGTGCTATGCCCCGCCTATGTGTGCCATACTCCACTTGTGTGTGCCCTGCTCTGCCTGTGGAACATCAGCCTGGTATTTGTTATGGGGATTAGCATTTGAAAATGATTGTTTAATTAATGTGTTTAATCATGTGCTGGGGGTGCTGTGTTATCCAAAGGGGAGGAGGTATATGGATTTAAGAGTATGTCTTAACATTACAACTTCTTTCACATATGAGTGATGAGTGATATCCATTTGGTTTTTTGGTGTGCTACCACCATTAATGTGGATATGGTCTTGTGGTAACATGGGTGTGGTTTAAAGTGGGTGTGGTTTAAAACAGGGAGTGGTCAACACTGGCTTCCATTATCACCCTCCACCACGTAGACCAGAAAATTTTGGCCCTCTGTACCACAGAAGTTGGACAGCACTGTCTTAGATCATTGTTCCACTGGAATATTTATGTATTTTCCAACACCTCACATGTTTGTTTTTAACAATGTACCCAGGTCAGAATTTGATGGTGGTGTGTCCCTAGGTCCAAGTACCCTATCTCCATATCTGCTACTGCTTGTACCACCCCACTGGTTATTGGGCGTCTTGCAGTCCCCAGTGCAGATAGAGCCCAAACTGCATACCACTCCTAGAACCCTGCCAGCCCAGGACCGAACAACTGTAGCCACGCACAAATCCAAGACTGAGTTATCCAATAGTTGCTCCTATAAAACAATATTTCAAGGGGCACATTAAGGTCATGTGTCCTCATTTCCACTGCACTACCGTTAGATGCCTAAAATCAGTGTTGGACTGGGGGGGTTCATGCCCATCGGGGCTGCCACATCAGGGGCCCACACACACCTGCCCTGGGCCACCGATCCCCCCCTTCACCAACTTCAGGGCCCCACTGCCAGCTGCAACCCATCTGCCTTCCCCCGCCCCTGACCGATGCATACCTGCTTTTCTTCTATGGGTCAGGGCGGGGAGAGGTCAGGGAGTGAAGAGTTTCAGGCAGCCCAGTCTGCTTGCCCAGTCCGACCCTGTCTAAAATCTCTCAGTTCTTTCTGTGTTGCTGAACCATCAGTTCTCACACCATGAAATGAAGAGCCCTAAACTTTAGAAGATTTGGAAAAAGAGGAAGATTGACATAAAAAAGGTAAAAAGTAAATACAGGTATGGGATCCGTTATCCGGAAACCAGTTATCCTGAAAGCTCCGAATTACTAAAAGGTCACCTCCCGTAGACTCCATTTTATCCAAATAATCCAAATTTTTTAAAAGTTTTTTTTCTGTAATAATAAAACAGTGCCTTGTACTTGATCCAAACTAAGATATAATTAATCCTTATTGGAAGCAAAACCAGTCTATTGGGTTTATTTAATGTTTACATGATTTTCTAGTAGACAAGCCATAAAGATCCAAATTACGGAAAGATCCGTTATCCGGAAAACCCCAGGTCTCGATAACAGGTCCCATACTTGAACAATATATAAAATATGGCATATTGCAAGAATAGTATGAAAAGTAGAAATAAGCCCATCTAAGCAGAAAAGATGTATTGTGCTAGGCAAGTCTCCTGAAAATACCTTTCCCATAACGAACATGGCTCATGGGTGCCTCGTGTAAAGTGTTTTACATGCAGTGATTCCAATGTTAATTAAGGGAAAGGTATTTATTCAAGATTTATTCCCCTCACAGCGCAAATTCCTCATGTGGGTGAAAGATCTCCATGCATGCCTTTGTCCTTGCAAATTTACTCAAAAATGTTCAAGAAAATAGCCAGCTTGCAGACCCTAGTAAAGCACAAACATCTGGGCAGTTTCGTATACTGATCTGAACAACATGCTCTTTTAATATAATTTGAAGAACAATCCACTCAACTTTCAGAATTTGATTCAGAAATGTATATAAGCAGGTCCGGATTTCGGCTTGGGCGCCCCTAGGCTGCTGGGTCCTGGCCTTGCTAGCGCATCCCCCACCCTATGCTCGAGCTTGCACATGCACGCATATAGAAGTACGCATCCCCAATGCTCCTTGGGTTGTGGGTGGGCTGTATTCCACCCCTAAGATCTTGCCACCCTAGGCCCAGGCCTTTGTGACCTCTAGGGGGGTTGTTATTTTTCCAAAGCTTGAGTGTTGAGATATGTATTAATGTGTGTGCTCTCATACAGATCCCATAGTAATCTGATACTGATACAGTATCACGTGACATGATCTTTGTCTGCTAATGCAGAAGTGTTAATAAAGTTTTGTCTTCTTGAAGCAAGAGAAGCATGGTGTCTGTGTGCAGTTTCTCCTTTGTCTAAAAAAAACTGCAGGCTCACGTGAGATTGAGCTACCGGTTATCCCATCTCTTAAGCAGAATGATAACATTGAGATTTAGTTACTGACCATTTGGAATTCCCTGGTCCATCCATGTGCTACCTTCTGTTAGTGAACACATTTTAACTTAGATCATTAGTCACCATTTAGATGAAATTTCAAAGCAGCATAAATGGATACCATTAAATGGAACATATTTAGTATTTCCTATTTAACAATTTGTTTTCTAGACTGAAAAATTGCCTTAATCCTTAACCCCTGATGTAACCTTGAATATCCATGGGCCCCTACAACAAACTGTTCACATTACCACACTGGCATTGGGCTCCCCTCTCCCCTGGGCTGTCTCAGGGTTGGAGATCAGCTTAAAGCTAGTTAGACCACTATATATACGTATATATAAATATTGAAAGTGGGAGATTAGCACTGCTGCCTTTCCGGTCTGCCACCCACAATCATGGGCCACAATCTGCTGCTCTCCCTGCCAGCACAATAATAATATCATCAATGATCAACTCTTATCTTTTTTAATTTGAATAAATTAATGTGATACTTTTAAATACAGTTAATTCTCTCTTTAACATGAACACACACATGCTAGACTTACTCTTAAACACATGTAAGTCTAATGACAAAATATCGTAAAAGATATATAAAGATATCAGCTCATAAATAAATGGCTACTGTTGGAAAAAGACCCTGATGTTCCCTCATCCAAGACAAAATGTTGGTATCCTGTCTGCTCTCTAATGTATCACAATACCCTGTGCTCACCCCATAGATAGGAGCAATGGAGACCCAAAAGTTTCTGCACCACTGAACTCCAAACACTGGATAATTTCATCATTGACTGGGATATTCTTGAGATAAAAGTTAAAAGAAAACCATGACGCTATATGTAATTTGTTTCGGTGTAACTCCCTCCTACCCTTGTACTATCAAAGTCATTAAAAAAAAACAGGAATTTGACTGAGCAAATAAGATAGAGAGAGAACAGAAGAACACGGCTCAACCTATATCTGTACATTAATCATGCACTGCTGTGCACATGCAGTTCATCTGAGGCCAGCTCTGGATATCAGACTGGCTCTTTAGCACTGCTCTACTGTTTATTACACAGAAAGGAATTTTTCTCTACCTAATGCATTAAAAGACAAGCTAAAGAAATTCCTGGTTGTCACTGGGCTGTGAGGTCAACCAGGTTCCTGCTAGTAGATTTCTTGTAGATGTGTGTGTGTCTCATGATTTCGTTTGTGGAATGAAGCAGTTAATGACTATGTACAAGTTCAAAACATTTCAATGTGGCATTCTTTCTTTTTTTTTTTTTTTGCATTTTTGTCCCTCCCAAGGCCTGTTGTTCTGTCTGTTCTTGTACCCTAGTGGGAACAGGGGCAGTTAGAATGGTATGAATGCAAACAGGACACTGATAAGTATAAAACCTTTTGGCGGGCATCCAGAAACAGGGGGTTACCTGAGGTGAGGCTTCTCTGTTTTATAGGTATCTGGCGTTCTGTGAGCCTGGGAACAATTAGGTTTCATGTTGAGATTAAAACAGCTAGAAAGCCCATTCAGTGCTCTTTTTCTGTTTCTACAGACTGGCATTTCAATGCCTTAATTCCCTTTGAAACTTGTCTGCGTTATATTGCATTCTGGTCTTACTAAAAAACAGTATTAATGCCAAAGTACAATCATCACTTTTTAAAGCTGCAAAATGATCGGCAAAAAAATGTGACTATGTCTAACATTATTCTAGGTGGGTTTATAGAGCGGAATACATGTTACACAAATATAAAACAATGATTGTTGCCTCTTATAAATCTTTCAGGATCAATTTAATGATGATGTGCTTTGCTGAATCCCACCTATACGAGTATGATTCTTACAAGCACGGGGCACTGCAGTATTTTAACCAGCACCTGCACCAGTCTCCTGCCCCAGTTTATTCAAAATAATGTGAACAATACAGGAGATGTATACAATGTAGCAACTGTTACGTATACACATCAGGGATGCTCATGCATGTAGATGGGCCATTCAGAACTATTATACTTACAAATCTCACAGCTCTGCTCTTCACTCCCTGCTATTCCTAATAGTTAGTTCTTGGCCCCAAACTAATAGAACAATACAAAAGTAAGGGGATTTGTACATTATTCCTTTGTTTGGCCTGTAGTAAGACTGCTGTATAGATTGGATTAAATTAGCCGCCAACCACTCTAGGCGGGAGTGTAGTAAAAGTAAACAAGTCTGTAATGGAGCTGCTATGTGTCGTATCCTTAGTGTATATCTAGAATCCCTTCCATAAAGCAAGACAGGGTTGATATTTTTTGCCATAAGAAAAGTTCAAAAAGACCATTACAGAGAGAGAGTACTAGAAAATACACTTCCACGCCATGCACACAATGTGACTAATGTTTTTTTAGAAGTCAATTTTACACAGTATTACACATAATTTTTTTAGCCACTTTTATTACGGTATCCTTGTAAAAGCGTCTTTAATATGGAAATGATTTACTTGTTTGCAAATTTCTCATTTACAAACTTCAGGGCAGGTTGCGACATACAAAAAAACTGTGTCTGCTCCATAAATACTGCTGCATGGCTGCGTTCATGAGGGGTCAGCAGGGGAGGTGCATGGGAATTCCTCTTCCCCTCTATGACAGGTAAGGGCAGGGCTGTCTTGTGCCTGCCGCACTCTGAACCTCACGCAGAGCACAGCAAAACTCCTTTCCTTTTGAATTAACATTGAGGGGTGTTACTTTGTGTCCCTTTGTGCTCTAGCACTTGCACCTGGGGTCATTGTAAATGACTCATTAAGCGATAGTGTAACAGAACTAGAGAATAAAAACTTCCTTGTTCTCTCAGATGTCTCAAGAAGGGGAAATATAGTTCTGATAATTACTATCAGCAATCTACATTTGATAATGTACAGGTTTGAGTAAACACAATTAAATGAGAGGTGACTGCAGCCTGTTGGAAAGCTCTCTTTTATTTATTTATTTTTTAAGATCTGGAAAATTATTATTCTGATCTGAATTGTGTTTGTTCTTTTTATATTGCAGCTAATTATATTAATGCACCAGAATTTTTAGGATATAGCCTATTTATTATCCTAAGAACTACAATCAACTTTGTAACTGAAGTATATCAGCTACACACAATATTGTAACTTTTCTATATTTTCTTAAGCAACTGTTACAATTTAATATATTCGTTGTTGCCAAATGTTTAAGTCAGGGAACATATGCAGTAGGGACTGAAGTTGCAGTTGCTGATGAGAAAAGCCAGCAACTCGTGTATCAGTTGTAACTGTTTAGAAAGAGCATCGGATTAGATGAGCTGATTCTGAGGATACAATATAACTAACATTTTTAAAATACACATTTTAGAGAACACAGAGGAAAAGGGTGACTACAAAAAGGTCATTATGTGTGATGCACTGGTTTGTGAAGGGGTGCCAGCTCTTTAACACTAACCCTGCATTGATCCCCTGTACTTTTTACTTACCCCTCGGTGCAGATTCAGGGATCACAGTTCACTTCCGGTCTTTGCATCTTCTTCCAGTGCTTCAGCAATTTACGTCCATTTCGACGCATGCGCAGTTGTCGCAAACTGGGAAATTGCTCCAACTGCGCATGCACCTCTTTGCCGGTTTCAGTCCCAGATTACCAAAGACCGGAAAAGATGGCTGCCGTGAACTGCGATCCCTGAATCTGCACCGAGGGGTGAGTAAAAAGTTAGGGGCATTTCCCCAGCTGGGGGGGGTCTAGGTAGGGGGGTAGGTTTTTTTTTAGTTAATGTTTGAATTCTCCTTTAAGCCAGATAACTGGCAAATAGACTTTGATTTCTAATTATGTATCCCCAGTTGTCTTGCACCTATTTTATCTTTAGGCTCTTCAGATAATTTGCGCATCTGCTCTCCGTTATTCCCAAGTAGTTAGCATTTTAATTCATATGCCAATTTGTTTTGATAATTTCCCATAATCAGCTTTTATTGTTAATACCATTAGGAGTAAATTATCATCCATCTGTTATATACTTGGCAGCTTCCCTGATATGTTGTTAGTAGTACACAAATATTTATGTGTTGATTCAGTGCACAAAGTTACAGGATATTTCCAAGGCTCCACAAAGATATATCACTACTAGTTGAATATCTTTAGAGTCCGCTTAGTACAGAAACAGAATTGGCTTACCTGCCTCAATTGCAGACCTTTTCCCCAAAGATCCACATTTTATACACATTTTGTATCCCATGGTGCATTCTAAAATATTGGTAACCAGGTGAATGCCACACAAAGCTGCTTCTAACTCACTGGGCTTCAAGGAGTGTTCTAATTTATTTGCATATAATTTAACAAGAACGCTAGATGAAACAACTTGCCTCATTCAGTTCCTATATAAGAAGGCCTCATTTAAACTTTCCAAACTCTCTATACACTCTAAACTTTCCATACTCTCTCTCTCTCTCTTTCTCTCTCTATGGGGTATATTTATCAAAGAATGAAGTTAGAGATGGCCACAGTCCACTAGTGTGAAATACCGCTTCTCTCCATTCATTTCTATGGGATTTTTAATGGCATATTTATCAAATGGTGAACTTTCACTTTCAAAATCACATAGAAATGAATGGAGAGTGGCATAATTTCACGCTAGCGGACTGTGGCGACCTCTAACTTCACTCTTTGATAAATATACCCCAAAAATAGAATCTTATTACTAAAATAGTGGATTCGGTGCATCCCTTTTATATATACATTATATATTGTCTCCACAACAATGGATATCAATCTTGTGCTCTCCATTACTATGGTATATGGGGGTCAGGTTTTTCATCTTTGTCAGTTGTTTGGTGATCACATAGTTACATAGTTAAGTTGGGTAGAAAAAATACCAAAGTTAAACCCCTCCAAATGAATCCTAGCGCACATACTGTACCTACACACTATATTAAATAGATTTTAGTATCACTATAGCCTTGGATATTATGCTTGTCCAAAAATCATCCAAGCCCCTCTTAAAGGTGTTAACAGAATCAGCCTCACAACATTATCCGGTAGGGCATTCCACAACCTCACTGTCCTCACTGTGAAGAACCACCTTTGCATGTTCATTTGAAAGTTCTTTTCCTCTAGTCTAAAGGGATGGCCCCTGGTCCAATGATCCATCTTATGGAAAAATAGATCTCCCGCTAGCGGTCTATAGTGCCCTCTAATGTACTTATAAAGAGTAATTACATCCCCTCACAAGCATCTTTCTTCAGAGAAGACAACTCCAAACTTGACAATCAACCCTCATAATTTAAATCTTCTATCCCCTTGACCAGTTTAATTGTACATTACTGCACTGCTCTCCAGCTCATTTATATCCCTCTTAAGGACAGGAGTCCAAAACTGCACTGCATACTCCAGATGAGGCCTTACCAGGCAGTCAACTCTCATTTAATTGTGTTTACTCAAACTTGTAATGAGTAACATTATCAAATGTAGATCACTGATAGTAATTATTCAATAGTAATTGTTATTCAAAAAGGGATTACAACTCAATTTTTTTCCGATTTAAGAAAGATCCTGAATGTAAAAAACTAGAATCAGTGAATTCGAGTTGAACAACCTGAAATCTTGAATGAATCGAGTTTTCCGCTGGATTTTTCGAGCAAAACTCACCAAAAAAACAACAACTTGTAAATCATGAAGGCTTTTAACTTCTTGAAATGGTTGAAGGGACCTCTGACATTTACTTCCACAGATTTTAGCTGGAGAGTTTTTGGACTGTAAGCTATTTCCAGCTTTGCGGTATAATAAATCTTGAAAAATTAAAAACCTTGTAAGTTTTTTTAACCCCGACAATTTTGAGGTTTTAACTGAAAATGTAAGTTTTGACTGAAAAATACCCTCGAAAACTTGAATTTTTCTAGTTAAATACAACTCAATCTTTAATAAATCTGCCCCTAAAGTTACTATTAGTCTGTTTTTCTTAACAGAGGGATCTACCTAGCTGGTAAACTATATGCCCCCCTTACTCCTCCCCCATGACCCTTTACTAATCCCACTGCCCAGTCTACCCTATTTTACCCATAAATCTCAATTCAATTGTAGCGATCTGGACGACAAATTACCCTGTTCACTTTCCTTCAATAACTGAATCCCCTATAACCACAATCTGTTTTGGCCTAGCTCTGCTTTCCTCCCCTCCACTACTAGATAAACTGGTCTCCCATCTGTTAGAGAGATTAGCCCCATCTAGTAATGCCAATCCAGAGTTCATACTTCCATACGTCCATCTTCTTCACAAAGTCTGGCAAATCTGCTGGGATGTATACACCCTGGAGCAGCCTCCCTTTTCCTTTTGCCCACACTAGATTTTCTGTGATTTTCTGTCACTCAGCTAACTGTCATCATTCTGCTGCTGTTCTGTTCCCCCAAATTATCTGACCCTGCTGAGTCCTGCTCAGTGAACAAGAGACTCCTCTCAAGATTATCCATTGACCTCAGTGTTGCAATTTGTTGCTCTAGTGCTCTAACATGAGCCTCTAAATTGGCAATTTGCTCACAACCATCACAGAGGTAAGCAGTTTGGAACTCTTGTTCCAAATCTGCATACATATGGCAGACTGTGCACTGGGTCAGGCCTTCAATCTTGCTAGCACTCATAATCCCAGTTACAGATCAACAAACAGGAACGGGGAAAAAACATAGAATATATAACAAACTTTTTACCCTGTTTGAACTCATTTAGTTTGAAACTCCTGTTTTTGTAACTTCACTTAAAGATAATTCACTTGAGAGCAGCTATCCACTAGTGCAAGCTCCACTGGAGGCCCATGGGTTCTATTTATACAGTCTGTTCAGGTGCACTAATCAAACCCCTAGAGAGAAGTGCAACCTTTAGGTATTGTTGGTGACACTAAAGAGGATCTGGAGAAAGTTGTTCTGGAAACCAGTGTTGAACCCCAGGCCAATCGGCCAGCAAATAAGTACTGTTTGCATTAAGAAAGGAGACATACTTGGGCCATGACTGGGTCCCTCAGGCACCAAAAACCATCTAATGCCGCTCTTTTCCTTTGCTAAACCTTTCTTTGCAAAATTTGATAACTTAAACACTCTGACCAAGGATCAATACATCCAGTTATAAATGGCACCATTTACAAAGATCTTGAACAGAAGTACAAGAGCACTAAGGGGCACAAAAGGGAGCAATTCTCATTTAGGGAGCACTTCTATTCAGGGTTTGTCACCTTATGCACCTACACCAATGTTCTCTCTAATTTCTTCTCTGCCTTGTATGCAAAAAAATTATTTTGTGCGCACATTTGAATCTTGTGTGCAATTTTAAAAACTGTGGGGTATATTTATCAAAGAGTGAAGTTAGAGATTGCCATAGTCCTCTAGAGTGAAATTCCGCCACTCTCCATTCTTTTCTATGGGATTTATCAATGGGTGAAAGTTCATCCTTAAATACACCATTCAAAATCCCATGGAAAGGGGAGAGAGGGAACGTTGACCTACACTTTATGCTGGGTAAAAAAATTCCAGAGCAAGATGCAAAGAGCAGACCTGGGCCAGCCCTGTTCTTACTGTGTACAACCCCCCCCCCTCCCCCACTGTAACCTGCATCTACCAGCACTGCCTAACTTGCTCATCTGAATGAAGTGCAAATGTAACATTCTCATCTATTTCTCGTCTATTTGGAACCTTTAGAAGCAGTGGGTACACTCGGATGCACAGGGCACCCCTGTGGATTCTGTTGTTCACTGACGTCCTTTTGGGGCCCCAGGCTTTCTGCTGCAGAACCAACTAGGATAGGTCCGTAAATAGTAACAAGTCCAAAAAACGAGGTACCGGCAAGGATTAAGCAAAACGTAGTCGAGGAACAGGCTAAAGGGTCAAGGCAGGCGGCAAGAATTGAAGTCAATAAACAGGAATTTAAAACAGTACAAACAGCAACAGAAGGCAGCTTGGGCACTGTTACAATGGAGACAGGGTCTTTTACAGAGGAATTGGCGCCAAAATCCGTCCCTGAATGACGTCATGACGCTGAGCGTCAAACATTGGAGAAATGACGCCAGCGTCATTTGCACTTAGTTGGAGCGCGTGGCGAATGGCTAAGTGTGCGCCTACACACTAGCGTCTTACAGCAAGTTAGGGGATTGGTAGAGGGCAGAAAGGACATTTATGTGCCTCTCATTGCAACCTCTCATGAATACATACTTAATGCAGGTCTCTGTGCTCCAAAACAGAGACCTGTGGTAATTCCAGTGCTGTAGAAGGCAAGATGCAAAGTGGAAAAAAAAAATGTTCACATTGAAAATGACAATATATTGCTGAACTTTTTTTTATGCTTAAGGCCATTATTTGACACAGCAACATTTGTTATTATTCCTTTTTAAATCCCTAGTCTCATATAATGGGTTTTTTTTTACATGAAAACTTGCAGGCAAGATTCAATTTGAGGAGAAAATATTTTTCTCCTATTTCAGTTTCAGTTTTTTTCCCCATAGACATCAATAGAGTTTTTGGGAACGTATCATTTTACATAAAAAAGGCAAAATACCAATTTGAACCCTAAGGTGCCTTTAGATACCAGTTTAGTAAGTTATAAAAAGTAGTTGCACAGCTAAGTAGTTGGACCTGTGATTCTACCATCTGTACAGACTTGTAAGACAGATAAGATGAAAGTAATGAAATTCAGGCAGGGACAATGCATGTATATTGATTGATTATCATTTTTCGATGCATTTATTATTGGTTAATATTGCTGCCTTGCAGCACTGCTGTCCTAGGTTCTGTTCTAACCAGAGCAGTATCTGCAAGGATGTTCTGCACATAATTGGTTAGGATTTCTCTAGGTACAGGTATGGGATCTGTGATCCATATAGATTCCATTTTATACTATAATTTACTCAAACACAAGTGTACAGGAAGGTAAATGAAATTGATCCATGTGTGAGAATGTAAACATAGGCACCTTAGACTGAAAGCTCTGCTGGGGCAGGGACTGATGCGAGTTATGTCTATCATTTAAAGGCACAGTGTACCTCCTTTTTGACATGTCTATAATAAATGAGACTTGTGCTGAACATACTTTTTATCTATTGTTTTCACAAACAATGTATGTATTTCTTCAGCTAAACAGAGCAAACAGGAAAATGTAAGTTCCTCCAAGTTTGGTTCTTGCGAGGTAAATAATTAGATTTCCACTTCACAGATACACATTTCAGGACAGCTCTAAGTCCTAGAATAATATTACTACCATTTTATGTGACAAACAATAGGTTTTACTGCACCTTAAGCAATAAGGGTTGTTGTGATAAGGTCTTCATGTGGTCTTTTCTGTCCTGAGGACACTTCTCCAGATATCTTGTGGTTCATTCAGGTGCATCAATAGAAAAGTAAGCTGTATTGCCACATGCTTTTGGAGACAGTGGGCTTTCTGTATTGTATTGTCTACTTTTTGGCTACATTAGCTTGAATACACCCAGTGAAGACTGACAATGGGTTTGACTGTTCTCCATTTGTAAAAATACATTTTGAAGATGCAGTGTTTTTACAGAGGTTTGACTTTGTGATGCTAAATAATCCAGCACACTTGAGTTACAGCTCCTACTTTGACATTGGCATTTTTTAACAAAATCGCCTTCATAAACATCTAAGAAAATATCATAGAGGGAGATTTGTGTCTGCTAGTTGTGACTGGCTAAAAATAAGTTATATTGTTCCATATAAAAGAAAAATGTGCTAGTCCAATGCAGGGTGACAAAGTTAATGGAAGATATGGGGATCTTATTTCCATTTCTATTCATTTTTTTTCTAACATAAAAGAATGTCACATAGAGATGAATTTTCCATTTCAGTACAGGTACTTTGAAATAAAAATATCACAGAGAACAACACGTCAGTGTAAGGTTTGTTTTTCATTAAAATGAGACAATTGGTCATGAGCCTGAACAGTATTGAATGACACTGTATACTAAGTCACAAGACTCTTACCTTCATTTTTACTGTAGGTAGCTATGGGCACCCAGACAATTGCACTGGGTTGTAAAATTCCCCAAATGTCATTAGTAACTATTCTAACATGCAAATGTCATCTATGTTTCCCCATAGTGCATTATTCTTTGTTAGCCTGTTCTTCAGGGTGCAGTAACAGGCAAAGAACAGTTACAATTCACTATTGGGAGAGTATAATGTCGGATCTCATTCTTATTATGAATTAAATTGCAGTTCGCTTCTCTTGGTGCTGTAGAGAACTGACCTCTGGAGAGCTGACCCACCTGCTGTGTGACCAATCAGAGATCAGTTCTCTCCTGTGCAAAAAAAAGTGTGCTGCAAAGTAGTTTATGATAAGGATGAAACCAGCGATTATACTTTCAGTTTCAACATATAATACATATAAATGGCATTTCCATTATTAGTGGTACAGCACTGTAAAATAGTGATAAAGCACATGGTGAGTGATACAGAAAACATGAGGATAGTGGTTAGATGAAGAACAAAAAATAACTGGAGCAATAATAAGATAAGTTGCAAAAAAAAGGGTACAAAAAGGGCTGGAGAGAAATTTAATTTTTTAAAAAAGGGTTAATGGAAGAAGAAAGCAGAAAGGTAAACTTTGGTGGTATTTACTATAAAGCAGCAACATATTATGCGGTGTTGTACAATAAAAGATGTATAATACATCTACTAAAAGGCAAGTTGAGGAGAGCAAATGCAAAGAGGGGGAGAACCAAAGAAAAAGGGGAAGAAATAAAAAGGGGATTTAGGTAGTACAGGATTAGATATAAATGGAAGACCAGAAGAGAAAATCGGAAGTGAGGAAGAAGAAGAAGAAGAGAGAAGTGAGAAGAAGAGAGTAGAAAGGTGAAGAGAACCCATAAAATAAAACAATAAAGAAATGTAGCAATGGAGTAATGGAGTTCTAAATAGAGTGAAATGGGGTAAATGGAACACAAGAGGAAGGGGTAAAGTATAAACAAAGATGATATAAAGTGTGGAAATATGCAAAGAGGAGAGAAAAGATTAACAGGACAGTAAAGGAAAGCACAGATGAATTTGGGATGAAGAGAATGAAAGAAAAGCATAGCATAAAAGAGAGAGCAGTAGATACAAAAAACTGTTTAAAGGAGAAACAACCCCCTTATTTTAAAAAACCCTACCCCCTACCCCACATAGACCTCCCCTCCCTCCTCTCCCCCAGCCTAGCTGCTACACCAGGCAAATGCCCCTAACTTTTTAATTACCCCTCGGTGCAGATTCAGGGATCAGAGTTCACGGCAGCCATCTTCTGCGTCTTCGTGTCTTCTTCCAGCGCTTCGGCAATTTCCGTCAATTTGGCGCATACACAGTTGTCGCAAACCGGGAAATTGCAACCCAACTGCGCATGCGCCGACACGCGGTCTCGTTCTCAGATAACCGAAGACCCGGCAGATGGCTGCTGTGAACTCTGATCCCTGAATCTAAGTAAGTAAAAAGTTAGGGGCATTTGCCCGGGATAGCAGTTAGGCTGGGTGGGACGAGGGTGTGGGGTCTATGTGGAGTAGGGGGTAGAGTTTTTTTCTTAATAAGGGGTTTGTTTCTCCTTTAAGACAAGGGAAAGGCAGAAAGAAGAAGAGTAAAAGCAGGAGAAGCAGAGTAGAGCAATTGAATGAAGAAGGTGAGAAGGGAAGTCTATCTTATAGTGTTAAGTTATTGGCAATTACCTTCAGTCTTTTAACATTCTAGCACTGAACTTCTTGAACTCCACACAGGTCATGAAACTCAGTTGTTACCTCGTACATCATTATATTCCATTTACATAAACATTGCAGTGTAGTGTTTTAAACCAAAATGTATTCAAAACACTAGACATTTTATATGTATGAATCAGAACTGGTAGCTAGTGGTGTTACAACCAGCAGCTCTGTGAACATGGGGAATTTCACAGTATGCAAAAGTTCACTAATGCCCTGGGGATGAAGTCCACATTCTTTGTCAAGTCGCAGTGGTTCAGTGGTTAGTATTTTTGTCTTGAAGGGCTGGAATCCTGAGTTTGTTTTTTTATCTGAACTCTATGCGGCATATTTATTATACTGTGTAAAATGAAATTCTCCAGAAAAACGGTGTATAAAATTTTACACCATGCGAACGCCAGATTTGCCACCGTTATATTACATTGCTTCCGGCAGAAGTCACTCTAAAAATAAAAAAAGCGTAAAACATTGTTTCTTACACAGCTTTTTACATGGCGAAGCCTGATGATGTGTGGTGTATTATTTTTTTTACACAGCAAAATAAATATGTCACTATCTGCAAGGAGACGATAAATTCTCACCGTGAGTGTTTCCCACACACTACACAGACAGGTTAATTGGTTTCAGAGGAAACTGTGTGTGTAAATATGATAGAGACCTCAGGTTATAAGACACACTGGCCAAGACAAGGGGGCAGATTCACTAACCTGCAAAAGCCAGCAACCGATTCGCACCCATCGATACCAGGCAATGCTAATGCACTAAAATGTGGAGTTTCGTCGTGGGCAGCGAACGCTGGGACTTTTCGCTATCGTTACTTCGGCAATGCAAACCAAGATGCGCTAGTGTTCATTTCTGCCTAGCGCAAATTCGCTAGAGCTCTTGCACTCAGGTTAATTTGCATACGGCAGGACGTCTTTATGTTATATGTTGCAGCAAATACATTGACACTGATAACTGCACATATCCAGGGAACATACTAATTTTTAGGCAATAACTGATTAAATTCTGCATTTTTACAGACTTGTGTGTAAAACAAATGTGTTATGCTTGCAGAACATTGGAAAATAAAAGAAGCCAAAGAAGGCCCTTTGGGGGTCGTGAAAACAAAAATATCAGTTTTAAATCAGTAGGAGGTCATGTGGTGTAACTGACTGCATAAGTCAATAAAGCTGTGGAAGGCAAAGTCTAGGAGAAAGTTAATTGGGCAGTAATTCAAGCTTTTCTTATACTACTGGAACTGTGTTTTGTCTGTTGGAATGATCATGTGAATGTAAGTTATAATGTATTTTCTTATTCAAGATAAGGTTTTGCCAGATGTGTGTCACTGATATTGCAAAGTAGCCTTATTGTGAATTTTTAAATCTTTCATTAATGAGGGTTGCAGTGAGCAAGAGGATGCTTAAAGGGTACTCTATTGTGGACACAAAGGAACCTTAATACCATAGTACAAGTTTCTTATATATAAGATGGAATAAAGTGAATGACAAATTGCCTGTGATCTGATGGTCACCTCACCTACTGTTCCTTGCCTGGAGAAGACAGACTAATGACAGACTAATGGCAAACACATGAAGAGCATGCATAAAATTACTTTTAATTTACAGGTACAAAAATTTACCATTACTTATTTAAGTCAAAGCACTGGGTACTGGATAATTTATGCTTTTATGGATGGGAATGTCTGCAAGTGATATGGTCTTAATACAGGCCATGTTTGAGTTGAATTACTGCAAGGGAGTGGAAGGATATTGCTTTACAAGGCAAGCAAAACACCTGTTCCATAATGGACATTACAACTGAAAATTGAAAATATTAAATATCTCTGTTTACTTGTGTATTCCTATCCTCACGACTTCTCTCTTTGCACAAGCAAAACAGAAATGGTTTTGCAATCGCGGTCATAAACCGTAATTGGAATCTTATGTGCAAACTCCAGTTCAACACAGAAATTAGTCCTAAATTCCATGTTCTAAATAAAACAGGGAAAGCCACAAAAAGACAAGTACTGAGAGGTCATGTGCATTAAATGGAACAAAAAGCAGCCGTTGTTAAGGGTAATCAGAACTGCACACACTAATTAATAGGTGCCTGGCCTCAAATGAAAGGAGTGTGATGTGAGTACATTAAAAAAAGGGTATCCGGTACAATTAGGTAGAGGATAATGGATTACGTGTCACATGTGAGTGTGCAGGTGGATGTGTGTGGACAAATGGTAAGACAAGCAGATGGCAGAAATGGATTGAGGGTCGTGAACAAGTGTGTGCCCTGAACTGAAGCTACAGAACCTAAAAAAAACTTATACTATTATAAATGTAAAAATGTATGCTTACTTTTTTTTCAGGGTTAGTGATCCCAGCTTGGCCATTCCATTTGTGTATTGGTGACAGTCCATAAATGGACAGTCTCTATGACTGGGACTGGTTGCATAAAGTCTTTTAATATTCTCTGGTGGCCCTCCCTCTTTTAGGGTGCCAATACCAGGTTCTTCCAATGTGATTTTTATTTCTCGAACCCCATCCACTTTGCCCACCCTTTGGTGAAATCGCTCGCTTGTCATTATTGATTGGGCTGGAGTAATATCACTGGAGGGCAGGTGCACCAGGTAGGAGTCAAGAAAGATGGAAAGAAGGACAAGAATGGGGATAAGGTAAGTCTGCAATATTGGCAGAGGCATAAGACATACTGCATGAGATGTTAATATCCCCTGAACAGACAATAGTATTATATTCAGATTAACAATACAAATTATACAAAGTTTACAGTACCTACTGCACCAAAAGACAGATGTAGCCTGGCCATGCCACATTTCCTTCTTTAGCTTCTCAATTAACATATATTGCAGGCTGTCTTGGCCCCTCAACAAAGGACATTGCCACTATCACAATGGCTGCAGTAGCTGGCTCTTTTTTAATCCCTGACCAACCTCCCTTTCAAGTGCAAAACCTAAAGTGGTTGGGCCCTTTCCACCTTCCCAGCAGGTACTCTGTCATTAGACAAGTCTGCTATCCACAACATTTGATCCACACACGCTATTTTTCCTGCAGTTGGGGAGCTAACACCTTATGTTATACCACCAACAGTATCAAGGTTTCGTGGGGGGGTAAACCCTCCCTACATCAGGATACAAATAAGAAATGCGGGGGGGAGGATACATAAAGAGTATAGGTATAGGTAAAAGTAACAGCCCCACTGGCATTGAGTAATTATATTGATATAAGTGATTTATATTTAAAAATGTTTTTTCAAATGTAAAAGTGTTTTTGAAAACTGCACGACATGAACTTGATTTGGACAATTCAGTTGTGCAAGGACTCTACAGCTAAGAATGGACTTTCTAAGGCTGTAATTGGACTTTAAGAATACACAATATTGTCAAAGTAAATTCAATATGGTGGTCCTAACTAGTTCTAGATATACCCAGCACCTCCAGTTATATTTTCCATAGGCTGGTGCCTCCCCGCATGTTTACATTGTTTGGGAAAAGTGTCTCCTGGCAAAAGCCTTGCTCTCACAGGCTCGTCATCCCGTCTTCTGTCCCTGGCAAAGCTATTACCTATTGTATTTCCTTGGCTTTGGTTATCCATTGTCAAGTATTATTGTGTACCTGAATTATTTGATAGGGGTTCATTTCAGGCTTTAACCTTGAGATTAAATATGAGATTAAGTAAAGTGTGATTTTAGAACTGCTCTTATAAATCTGGCTAGTCATGAAATCAATATCTTCCATTCTGTTCTAAAACTGAACCCAGCACCTTTACCTATGTCCCTAAAGCAGATTCCATAAAATAAACAAGCTGACTGCTAATGCAAAGAACAGCATGTTGGGCGTGTGCCTTACTCATGCCTTGCAGGGATTCCATTTTGATGTAATTACTCTGATGCGGGCCGATGCTGCTGATCATAAAGAGAAGTAGGTAATCACACCTCAAAGTCCACGATTTGGTAATTTATGGAAATGGCTGCTGTAGACAGATTTTTTCTTTTTCCCAATATCAGCTAGGGAACATATAACATGGTAGGCTTAAGTTCACCTAATGGAATACCAGTTAGTGGTCCAGATTCTCTCTAGTGAGGAGTAGTTTCTACCCTTACTGTGGTTTCTTCACTTTAAGGCCATTATTGCTATGGCAGAGCTACCTGCACACTATCCTTCCTGTGTTGGAGCTCAGTGCTGCTCTTTCTAGCTACTACTGTCCATCTTACATTCCTGGAATGTACTAGTCTGTCAGGCTGTTACCTTATTCATAGGATCCCTGTTGTCAAACTAACACTAAAGGAATGGTTAGATACTGTACATTTAAGTCTAATTGATCATGTCTTTCTACATGCCAATAGGCACCGCAAGCTGTTATGGATTGACAATAAATCTGTGCACAACCCTGAATGTTTTTGCAACTACCCCATCCACGGATTGTTATTCCAGCTTTGTCTGCATACCCCTCTTCACTTGATACCTTGGCCCCCTGAGTACCTGTTTTTATGAGTTAGTCGCAGTGAATTTTGCGGGTTTCTGCATCCATATAAAGGCACCAAATGAGTGGATAATAAGGTGTAAATGTGCATGCTTCTGTAAAGAAGGTATATGGAAAACAAAGTATTGAGAAAATGTAGTTTGGGCTATTTCATAGCTAAGCTGCTCTGTTTATGTTTACTAGGAGTTTACTGACTTATACTCATTTCACACTCATAAAAAAATAAACTTTTAAACTCTTTATGCTGCACTTGTTTCTTATTAAGACTCTAAACCTGCTGGAATGAAAATGCCAATGGCTTCTTTATCAGGGAGACACAACCCAGTATATTGCTTACATTACTACTGTAAAATAAGACATTTAGCTGTAAGGAAGACTCACCGCTGCTCCGTGCTGACTCACCGCCGCTCCAGTCTGCCTTCCCAAGATGGCGGCGCCCAGGGATTCCGTTCTGTTCCATTGCCAGTGTGCGTCAGAATGGATGCATTGTTGTGACACCAGCGTCAGAATGGACGCATCGTCACAACACAACACAAAAATTAAAAATTTATTTATATGCCCTGGGCATAGAGGTGGGGCAGACAATTACTTTCACTTTCCATTTAGCACTTCCTAGATGTCACTGCTCTCCACACATTTTCCCATTCTCTTCACTGTTTAATTATGTAACCAGTGCATGGGGATGGACATCAGGTCCCCCATTCTGGTGCACAAACAAGATTCTGACATGATGCAAGACTTGCCTTAATAACAGTTTCCACAAAATGGCTCCTGCCTGCTTGCTGTAATTATGAATTCCCAGACTGAAGGAAACAAGATTCAAATAATTTCTATAGTGTAATTTAAGTTAATTTTGCTTGACTAATGTGATAAAATAGGATTTTGAATAATTTTTTTGGGAGACAGGTTTATTAAAGGTCGAATTTTAGAGTTTTTTAAGCCTCAATTGAACTCGAACAAACTCACAACTGAAATGAAAAAACTAGAACGGAAAAAACTCGAATGAGCAAGTTCGGGATTAACAACCTGCAAACTCGAATTGATTGAGTTTTTAGCGTAAAAAAACTCGAATCGCTCAAGTTTTTGGGCAAAATCCTCTGAAAAAAAACTTGAATATCACGAAGGCTATTAACATCTTCAAATGGTTCAAAGGACCTCTGCCATTGAGTCCTACGTGACATCGACAGGTTTTAGATGTTGTATTTTCAAATACAAGCTATTTCTAGGGTCGGAGTATAATAAATCTCCAAAAATTCTAATTTAAAAAAAAAAATAGATTGTTTGACCAAAAAAAGAACCCTGAAAACTCGAATATTCGTGGAAAACACAACTCGATCCTTAATAAATCTGACCCTAAGTGTAAAAACCACAAAAATCTCTATCACAAAACTTTGCCTGGTAAAAGTTCCGATAGAAATCAATGGTCACTGCGATGGTTCTATTGGACCATTTAAAGGAACAGTAACACCAGAAAATGTAAGTGTTTTAAAGTAATGAAAATATCATGTACTGTTGCCCTGCACTGGTAAAACTGGTCTGTTTGCTTCAGAAACACAACTATAGTTTATATAAACAAGCTGCTCTGGAGCAATGGCGGAAATTGAAAAACGGCTATATGGCACAGGTTAACGAATGGATAACAGATAACACCATTAGACAGACAGGGCTTATTTGCTATCTGATGTGTAACCTGAGCTTTTTCTCCTTTGAATGGTTGCCCCCATTGCTACACAGCAGCTTATTTATATAAACAATAGTAGTGTTTCTTAAGCAAACACAGCAGTTTTACCAGTGCAGGGGAACACTACATTATATTTTCATTACTTTAAAACACTTTTATTTTTTGATGTTACTGTTCCTTTAAAATCAATTTTTTTTTCGCTGGGAATTCTTAGAAAATTTTACATTTTAGAGCTATTCCTATTTTTTTAGCATCATTTTCTGTTAGAGCTTTTTTTATTCAGATCTTTAAACAACTTTCATGACATTCATGGTTTTAGAGAAAGTGAGTTTAGTCGTGGTTTGAAAAATCTTTAAAACCACTAAAATTAGACCTATAATAAATAGGCCTCCATGTCTTGAAAATTTGAGTTTGTGAAACATGAACATGAAGGGGCAGATCTATCAAGGGTTAAATTTCGAATTAGAAAAACTTTGAAGTAAAAAAAAAATCAATAGGCTCAATAGGTCTGTTTTTCGATCGAATTTGAATCGTATGAATCAAAGTAATAGGGCATTCGAATTGTACAATTCAAAGTTTTTCCCCCAAAAAATCTTAAATTTTGCAAAGTCCAGCAATTGACTCTAGGAGGTCCCCCATAGGCTAAAACAGCAATTTGGCAGGTTTTATATGGTGAATAGTGAATTTTTAAAGAGATTTTTCAAATTCAAATCGAATTTGGACTATTCCCTAGTCAAAGTACACAAAAATTCTTTAAAAAATGTTTCTTTCGAATATTCACTTCTGCCCCGAAGTATCTGAAGTGCTGAAGATTTAGTCTAGAAAGAAGCCAAGTTTGTAGAGCAGGCAGCAGGTTATTAAGCAGGAGCAGACCAAGGTCTAGTATAGGCGAAAGCAGCAGCACTGATGAGCATGCCAAGGACATGTTTAAAACATTGCCAGTTTGCAATGAGTATCTCAGTATAACATTGTTGCTTTCATTATGCTTCCTGCAGCTGACTGAAAATGCTCAAGTATTTCTATCAGGGGCAAATGACAACTTTGCAACCATGGTATGTGATGGAATTCTAAAAAATGGTAGAGGCGTGTGCAGAGCGTCAATCTTATGCCATACACATTGCTCAAGCATTGATAAAAGTGAGCAGGTATAAACATGTGAGCCAATGAAAATGTGCCAAAGCACACAGAAATGCCACAACCTCCCAGGTGCCTGACACAATATGCTGACACTTTGTTCTAGTTAGAATATTCACACCCTGAATGGGAAACCAATTCAACTAAGCCATATTGCAGAAAGTTGTGGTCACTGATAAAGTTGATACAAGAAAACATCTGATTGGTTGCTATGGATTACACTAACCAACCTGTCACTGTAGCATGAGAGTTTCTGGACACTGTTTACAAGCAGTAACAGTTAATGAGAAGACTAATTCTCAATTACAGTTTTTCATTAAAACCCTGGACTAGATTTGTCCCTTTCTCTTGAGACTGGGAAATGGTTAAAGCTGCAGGAAATTTTCAGGCATAATAAATGCTTGAACAAGAACATTGTGCAACAATATCTGTAGTTATAGAATTGACCTGCTATTGTTAATAGAGTACTCATAAGCAAAATGAGTTTGGAGTCAGTCCAGAATCTCTTTATTTCCTTTTGTGTTTAGACAAAGAATAATTAACCTGCTCTGTTTGTCACAAGAAAAAGCCAAAGCCCTAACGATTATTGTTATTATAATAATTTATTTATATTCTGTTAGCCCGGAGAACACTGAGAGGGTTGCTGAGAACTGTGAACTACAACTTCAAAGGTGGGGCATTTTTTGATGAAGGCTTCTAATCATGTAAGCATAGGTTTATCTTTAATTGAAAGAAAATTTGCAATATCCTAAATGGCAAAGGGCTCATTTACAAAGCACTAACTGCAAACTGCTCAAATGGATTTGAAATTGGGCAAACACTGACGCTACTCACAGCAAGCGCCTACCCTGCTCTAATGAAGTGCCCCCAATAATGGTCATTTAAACAGACACTTGATGCAAGTGCTAAAACACTGGAACTAAATTGCACCCCTTTGTGAGCTTTCAAAAGACGCTTTTGTGCAAGCTCATTCTGTGCTCTGCATCTTGCATCGGATTAAAAATCTGACACAGGGAAGGGGGGGTTATTTACTAAAGCTCGAATGTATCTCACTTTTTATTAAACTAAGCTCGGCCAAACTCCTATCCACAATTTTATCTTATCAATAAAATAACTCGAAAAAGTCGGGTTGAGAAAAGATTCGATAAAACGGAATGTAAATTCAAACCGTATGAATTTTTCGGATTAGACGCCTGAATCCTGACGCCTGATTTTTATCACCCAAAAACCTTGAATTTTTAGAATTATTGGATGAAACCCAGAGCAGATTACGATATTGTCATATTTTAAAAAGGGACATCTGCCATTGAATTCAAAATTGCTTCAAAAGATGTCGGTTTTTCAGATTCAGACAATTAGCAACTTCAGGGTATAATAAATCTGAAAAAATGTGAGTTTTGTTTCCAACAAATAATTCAAATTTTGTACCCAAAAACCTCAACCAGGAAAAAAACTGAGGTTTAGTTAATAACCCCCAAGGTGTTAAGTGCAGCAGCAATGGGCACATGCCCTGTCCTTACCGCCTGTCCTATGATACTAAGTACTGGGCTCTTTTGAACTATGGGCCCCCTAGGGGACACGTAGAGGACAAGAGGGTCGATACCTATGTGTTTCCCCCTGCCCACCAGCCCCTCTTGAATATAGCTCTGTATAACACAGGCATAGCTGTATTCATGGTGGGAACAGAGGTCTTTGCACTCCAGAACCTGCAACCACAGGCGATGATTATGGAAGAGGCTATCCTATATTATACACCTTGCACCTGTTATGTAAAAATTGGAATTACCTACAGCCTTGACCTACTGGTAAGTAGTGAGTTTCCTTCACATCTTGTGTCCATGGATGTAACTGATTTGTGTTAAATGAATTGGGCATTGACAACTGTCGATGTCCAGAAGTTAAACTATCAACAATACAAAAAAAGAGCGATTTTACCAAAACAAAATGCACAGTTAAGGCAGGTGATACTTAGCAGGCAACCACAATGACATAAGGCTAGGGCCATAGCAGAAATTCGCTAGTAGAAATCCATTGACTGATTTCTGTCCTAGTGCCGTCAGTGGCCTCCTCTCTTCTTCATTGAATCGACTCGGCGGGTTTTGAAGAAGAACCACGAGGCTCTGCATTTTGCGGCGAAATCCACCAAAATTTGTTTGTACCGAATTGATTCAATGAGGAAGAGGAGGCTACTGCAGCAGTAGGGCAGAAATCAGCCATCGTATTTCTGGTTTTCTGCCACCTTGATTCTTCCATGATTAAAAAAGTAGGCAAAGAAACAGCCAATGAGTTCCATTATGTAACTTCACTAACACTAACTTCACGCTAGTGACGGCCACTTCTCCTTTTAGTAAATCTGCCCCATGGTGTTGCGTACAAACAGACCTTGTGGATCTTGGTGTGAAAATACATTCTCTTTGTTTATACACAGGCAGAGAAATAGCCACGTGTGTCAGTAACCTAAAAGTGCGAGTAGATAACACCTTCATAAGCCAGGAGGGTAAGCTCCCTTTCCTATTACCCACCTGTACCCCACAGATAAAAACTGCCTTTCCTGTGACTATATCTTATGTGCAGTGGTCAGCGGTGCTGAGATTTATTATTTGCTATGTTCATTTCATCACCTCTTATGCAAATGTGTAAGAATTCTTGACACCTAAGTTAAAGAGTTTCTTCCCGTACTTTATTGGGCACTTACCCAGTGAATGTTATTAATAAGGCTGATGAGGCCAAGGTGTTTCTTAGTGATGAAAACATATCTGTTTCCATTCAATAAAGCCAAATTAGCATTACGTCAAAGCTGCCAACCTTTCACAAGAAGCCTTTGTGTGATGTTTTCCCTCAGTGAACTGTCATACTTCACCTTTTTTTGTTGCCTTGCCTGTTAATCTTGTGTAAGTGCCAACTTTTTTAATCCACGGCATGAGGGTGATCATTACACCATCCCTGCCAGAACTTGGTGACCGTCTATGGATCTCATCGAAGGTGGAAAAGAACTGTGCGAAACTGTGAACTATGTGAAAAAAGGTTAGATTTAATTTGATTTACTGCAATCAAACTGTATCTTCTGTGACTGAATACAACAGTATTACTTGTAAAACTGCATATCTGTGTGGCATGAAAACATATTACATCATTATTGGATATTTTGAGACAAAGATGCAGTACTGACGTTGACCTATATCACACAAAGGTCCAGATTCAATTCAGTAAGAAAAAAGTTTATCACCTAAAAAGCAATGGACGAGATTCAATTTGAGATGCAATTCAATTCAGAAAAAAACTTAGCTCGCTGTTAATCATGTGAAAAGTCTATTGAAGTCTATGGAAAAAAATCTGGAACTGAATTTGGAGAAAAGTTTTTCTTCCTCCAATTGAATCTTGAAAAACATGAGAACTTTTTCTCAGTGAATTGAATCTGGCCCAAAGCTTGCTCTACTCAAGGGATAAGCAAAGAAAGCAAAGTTCCGAGTTTTAAAAATATACTGTCAATGTGAGTATCACAAAGTGATTAACTTGTAAATTATCTGTAAAGGAGCAGTGCTATTTCTTGATGATTGTCACAGTCGGCACCCTAAATCCAGAACCAATGCTAAGCACCCTGTTCTCGGCTCTTGCTTCTGCCTTTAACAGCCGCTTTTCAGCTCGGGAGGAGCCCTCGGCTAATTGGATGCCGCCAGGTCTTATTAAGAGAGGTGCCAAGCAAGAGATTCTGGACGAGCAAAGGGGCACAACAGTAAAGCAAAGTCTTTTGGGCAAAAGGTCACAGTATAAGACAGGCAAGGGTCAAAGGCGGGAAATTAATCGAGAGGAGTCAAGACAGGCACAGGTCAGATTACAGAGAGTAGAATAGTCAAATTATCAGGCAGGGATCAGGATACCAGAAGTCAGATTAGTCAGGCAGGTATCAAAACCAGGAATCAATATCAGATAACAAGCAGGAATACAAGTACAGAGCACCAGGAACTCACGAGAAATGATCCTAAACGGGCAATGGGTTTAGGTCAGATAAAGTTAAATACTTGAACTCCGTGCCGAATTGACGTCATCAGGCAACGCCAAAGCCTATAAAAACAGGAAGTGCGTGATGTGCGCGCCCTAGTATCAGGCAGCCGGCAGAGCAGCAGGACCACGAGGCAGGTGTCCCTGCTGGAGGGGCGGTAGGCATCCCCGCCGACCCCCTTGGTGAGTACCCATTACATTGATTATATTTTGTTTAAAAGAAAGAGGCATTATTCAAAAGATGTGATATGATTTTAAGTATATATATATATATATATATATATATATATATATATATATATATATATATATATATATATATATATATATATATATATATATATATATATATATATATATATACCAGGCACGTCCATAGCTGCTGGCATTTGAAAAATAATTTTCAGGACCACTTTGCTCCCAGGTATTTACTTAATTTAAGAATTGTACAAAAGAGGGCACACAGTGCTTTGCCCACTATAAAAGTGGCTAATTGGCATGGAAATTACAGTTCAAGAGCTGAAGGCTGAAATTGGAGAGCCTAGCATTCTAAACTAATTACTGGTCATGTAATGGGCCATTTGTAAACGTAGGCAATACACTTTTCTCCTAATTCAGTTCCAGTTTTTCTCAGACATCAAGTTTTTGGGCCAGATTCAATTAGATGAGAAGGAATTATCTCATTTCACTGTTTATCACATGAAAACTTTATAGAAATCTATGGGGAAAAACTGGAACTGAATTAGGAGAACAATAAGGTTTATTGTGACACACAATGGGCCAGATTCAATTCAGTGAGATTTTATTGTGTAAAAACTCATAGTCAAGACTCATTTCATGTAGAAAAAACTTTTCTCCAAATTCAGTTCGTTTTTTCCCATAGACCTCACTAGAGCTTTCATAAAATTAACACTGAGATAAGTTTCTCTGAATTTAATTACATCTCAAATTGAATCTCGCCCATGAGTTTTCACGTGATAACCCCTTTTCTCTCTGATTTGAATATGGGCCAATATTTATTGATTTGAATATGACCCTTTGGGCCACGTTTAATTTTTGGAGAAAAGCTTATCTCTTTTATCAATTCAAGATTTTCCTATAAAGCCAAATACAATTCAGCGAGAAAAAAATGATCTCATTGTTTATCACATGCCAAACTCTTTTGAACAATAGTGACAAAGTTAAAATTTGCTCCAGTTTTAGTTTTTTTTGCAATAAAAAACATGCTGCCATATGGCTAAGGCCAGGGCCACGGCCTAACATTGGGATTAACCATTATTTTTACAGCCCAGGCCCGTAAAATACCGGCCAGGTGGCAACCCTAAGAGAAACACAGGCCGAGTATACACTGCCCCTCTTCCTGGACCCAGACCCAGAATCATTAACTACACTCAGGTGCACGATTTTGATGCCGATCCACAAAATTTTGTATTTTGAGCAGAAAAGAGCCTAGCCTAAGGGACTTAGACATTATAACCCATTCTCTTGAAGACTTCAGTGTTTGAGATCACTATCTTTTTATGTATTTCTGGATAACCCAATAGCTTTTCAGTTGTTACACACAGGGCAAAGAGTTCTCTTATAGAATGTATGCAAGTCATCCTTATTTTAAATTTTCAATCATCCCATAATTCTTACCAACTGTCCTTCCAGAAGCAAAAATGTTTTTTTGTTGCTACTGGACACTACTGTATATAAGTAGCAATGACTTTGGCCAGTGTAGAAAGAGAATCCAGAATCATTTAACGAAGAGAGACAAGTTCCTGTACAAATTAATTTCTATTTCAAAACTAAGCAGCCTATCTACCATAAATGTAAAATTCTAGAAATTCAGTTTTTTTATTTCTATGAAACTCAAAAAAATTGAGATGTATGAAATATACAATACAACAACAATACAAACTCAAATACAAATGTTCAGCATGTAAAAGCAGTCAAGGTGCTAAGACATGTTTTCCTCATAAGAGAAAGCAGTGTATTGCTAAAATACTGCCACTCAGTTTCTTAAGGTTAGCCAATTTTTTACATGTCCTTGTGAAATTTAAAAAAAATCTTTGTATAGGACGATCTTCTTATAGGTTTTGCATAAAGCTAGTTTTCCTTGGGATTTTTACTGTATGTCCCACATCAGCAAAGGTTGTAAATATAGACAAAAAACATTGGTTTGGCTTTTATTTACTAATAAAGAACACGGCACTAGTAACATGTTTGTCTCCTTAATCTGAGGGTTGCAGTGGGTTCTGAAACCGAGCAAAAGCTTCTAATTTACAAAAAAACAAGTGTATTCAAAGATGTGCTGTGAAAGGGGAGATCTGAATGAATAATCTATAAACCACTTTACCGCATAACAAAAAATCTTTAGACAGAGGGAAAAAAGAGAACATGACTGTGTCTTAAAAGCTCTCGGTTTGTATGAAGAATGAAGAAATAATATGCAGAAAACAAATCTATACAACTTTAAAAGACAGAAGAAAAAAAACCTAAATGAAGCATCTTTTTGAAGATTTGGAGAGTAGCCGGAGAATGAGCACCAGGCCGGTAATTATGATTGCACTGTAGTTTCATCTTTCTGAAGGTTTCATTTGCAGAGAGGAACAGAATGTTATGCTTTTATCTCTTAACTAAAGAGCGAATTGCTTTGATGACAGAATGAACATTTTCTTGTTTTGGTTTTATCATTGTGATTTTTTTTTTCTTTGTTGGCCAAATGCATTTTGCTGTTTAGTACCATTGATTTTTGTCTTGGTTATGGTCATTGGAAAAGGGAGTTCTCAGAGTTCTGTCTGGGCCTCGTTGTATACAAGTTCCTGTGAATGTGCTGAATCCACTCCAAAACTTTCTAGATGGTTTCCTATCCTGCAAAGATCCACTTGAACATTTTTGCCGATGACTCAGACACTACAAATAGATTGAAAAATCATTCCCAGAATTCACCTACCTGTAAAATCCATTCGCAACAAAGTCTACCATGACCTTGTGGGAAATTTGCGAGGGCAAGAATAAAATGCTGTACCCTGGCCTGGTTGCAAATAAATAAATATTTGTGTGTATAAAAATTGAAAAATGTTTAACTGTCTTAATAATACAAATCCTCTAAACTGTATTAAGCGTTTTGCAAATTAGTTTTACAAATAGTCTTTATTATATTTTTTTGCAGAATTCCTCAAGCTAACATTAAAATCAACACGCACCTGCAGTGAGCCACTTCAAGATTTCAATTGCTAACTGGCTACTTTCAGAATGATTTAGTCATTTGTAATGTTAATTCTTTTTAGCAGAAATGGTAGGTTGAGTAAGCACAATATAAGTACAGGTATGGGATCTGATATCCGGAAATCCATTATCCATAAAGCACTGACAGAAAGGCCGTCTCCCATAGACTCTATTTTATCCAAATAATCCAAATTTTTTAAAATGATTTCAGTTTTCTCTGTAATAATAAAACAGTACCTTGTACATGATCCAAACTAAGATCAAATGAGTATAAGCAAAAATAAAGCCAGCACTCACAGATTAACTGCAAAAAGTTTTAGATCAAATGAATCCTTATTGGAAGCAAAACCAGCCTATTGGGTTTATTTAATGTTTACATGATTTTCTAGTAGATTTAATGTATGAAGATCCAAATTGTGGAAAGATCCATTATCCAGAAAACACCAGTTCCACGCATTCTGGATAACAGGTCCCTTACTGTACATATTATATCTTTACAGTCATAGAAAACCTGTTTGTCAAAAATAATTATTAAATATCTTGTGCAGTGCAAGTTTATAGCAATAACAATATGCAATTGGTATTCATTTTTTATTCTTTTTTGCAGTTATTTAGCTTTTTGTTCAGCAAATCTCCAGTTTGGTATTTCAGCAGCTATCTGGTTGCTAAGGTCTTATTAACCCTAGCAACCAGGCAGCGGTTTTAACAAGAGAAAGGAATATGAAAGGGCCTAAATAGACAGCCTAATAATAAAAAGTAACAATAACAATAAAACTGCAGGCTCACAGAGCAATAGTTTTTGGCTGTCACCCCCATTTGACAGCTGGAAAGAAGAAGAAGAGGAAGACACACAATGCAAAAACTATAAATAGTGATGAGTGAATAAATCAGCCAGGCATGGATTCATGGAGAATTTCTGTGTTTCGCACCCGTGAATGTTTTCGTGAAACTGTGTAGAAAATTCGGCAGCAAAAAATCTGCAGTGACAAAATCAAAATTGTTGCACTTCAAAATTATTTGGATGGCCATTGACTTAATTGCAATTGGACAAAATAGTCGCGCATATAAAAATTTTTGGTCATGTAATGATAAAACAAAGCTGAGTAATTCACCCTATCAAAACCATTATGAATTCAGGTTGAAGGGAAATAAATGTATTGGTGCTTATTTGGATGGCCATTTACCTTGTTACAGAGGTTCAAATAACAGACACCTTATATCTGAAAACCCGAAATTCCAGAAAGTTCACCCTATACCTGTACTATATAATATATGCAACATAATTTGGGAACAAGACTGAAAGGTATTATTCCTATACTGCAGATGATCATTCTGCAATTATTATAACCAAACATGGTTTGTTACAATCATTAGAAAAAAGGATTGAATGTCTATCACTATGCATTGTATATACATTTACCCAGTGTCCCTTCCTAAGCCGCTGTTTCCAAGGACTAAAGTAGATTTCCTCAGATTCATTATTATATTGTGTTATTATATAGCACCAAACTATTCTGAAAATAGACCTCAAAATGTATGATTTTATTAAGTATCTGAACTTTTAATCACACTGAAGACACTGTTTATACTGTACATGTTGTAGCCAAAACTATAATCCTACAAATAAAGCACATTAAGATATTTTTGATTGCACACAAGCCAAAAAGCTTGCAATCTGTTTCTGGAGTATTTTAAGAAGAAGGTAGAGGTGCATAGTCATTTACTATGAGCTGAGCCCTTTATTCAGAATGTGTCTCACCTAACTGAGAAACAAAACTCTCTTTCTGAAGCTGGTGTTGAAAAGAAATTCCAGTCATAATACTTGATGGTCTTTGCCACTGAGGTATTTCATAGGGAAATCCTAATACTGCAGGATTCAGCCAAGGATGTCAGACATGATATGCCTGCAGCTATAAACAGAACTTCCACAATGAAGCTTCTATTCATATTTAAGCCACCTGTAGAGTACAAGTTTCCAGTAGCAGATTTCTTATCCCCATTTGTTTTGCTTTCTGTTTATATATCACAATCATTGCGTTTATTTTCCCCAGCTGAATATGTTGGCACCGTATCCATACAGAAACTGCTCGCTTGCTGATCATTCTGCTTTACTGAATCAGAGAATTATTAACCCTCTTCAGTATTACTGACAACCTTGCCAATGTGAGTAAAAGGGATGTAAATATTTTATAAGAAAATACAATCTCTTTACAAATAAAGCAGTATGCCAAAAGTGTAGGTTCTCCTTCGCGTTCCTAAAAACACATGTTGCATTAAAAGAACAGGAAATTGATGGGAAATAGTCTCTGTTTATAGGCCGTGTTATAGCCAGACTGCAACTTATTGTTTGCAGAGAACATTCCTCCTCTGCATATTTCCATTTATATCTGTACTCCTGTAACCTCCTGTCACCTGCATACCATACATTTCTCCCATATTCTTTAACCAGACGTCTCTTCGTTCTGTTCTGGCCCTCTCTTTTTTAGTCTTTCACTGTCACCCTAGAACCAGGCATAACTTTAAATAACAGGTGTGTAGATTAGAGAAAGACAAAACTTTAAAAAAAAACAAAAGACCAGTTGCAATTGAGTTTTTACTGTCATCAATAAAAAATGTAAAGAATGTTATCTTTTTTTTTTTTTATTTCTACTATCAACGCTACCACTCCACCCTTTTCCCTGTTAGCCAGAAGCCTGAATAGGAACCATTACATTTCTTTATTAAGATTGCAGGACCAAAAATACATAGGTGCTGAAAAATCACAGTGCCATATCTAATGTAAGGAACCCATTTCAATTACCTCTTGGATGCATAATGATGGACACATACATGTTGGCTGCATATACATAGTAGTGTGCCTCATTTGCACACTTGAATCTTTTTTAAAATAGTGCTAGTGCAACCTTCCCAGTAGGCATCTAATTGGCTAGCCAACTTAGATAATGACCTGCGGTTCTGTTAACCTATCCAAAATGGGAATGAATATGTATTTGGCTAGCATTACTGAGTCTAAAGCTGGCCATAGACGCAAAGATCCGATCGTACGAATCAACGTACGATCGGACTTTCCCATCTCCCGACCTGCCACTAACCATTCAGATCAAAGTCTTTACCATTCCGATCAAATAAAGTAGTAAAAGAACAGATAAGCCAGTACCTCTGACAGCAATCGTACGATAGTTATGTCTGACAAAGCTAGTGACAGTCTCCCACTGAAAATCGTAGATCGGCAATACACGCAGAGATATTATCGGCAGGCGACAGAAATGATCTAACCTGTCCGATTGACCAAATGACTGATCTCCGCCGGACTCTCCACACACGGTCCGAAAATCGTACGAATCCACGATTCGTATGATCCATGATTCGTACGATCGGATCGTTGTGTCTATGGCCAGCTTTAAAGAAATTCCAAATGGTATCTATGTCACGCTATAATTCCTCAGTGAATCTAAATTGCTTTGTTTGCAAAGCATAGCTCCAACCCACTAAAAATAAAAGAACTAATAATGATTGGAAAAATAAAGTGGGCTCCTTAATGAGAAGCTCCCTTAGCTGCATCTGAAGCTTCATCCCTTCCTGCTTAGTGGGGTTCTGGTCCAGGAAGGCCAATTTACTTTAGAAAGAGGTAAGCACATAATATAGGTGAAGCTTGAAAGGAATGACACCCAACAGACCATGCCGAAAATATAATTTTTTCTTCTCAGCTACAGTCTGAAAATGTAGGATTTGCCTAATCACCCCTGGGTGTTTTGCTTTTGCATTGAATGGAGTTTTTGTAAATATATAAGTTTAAAACACTCTTAAATACTGTACCAACACACTCTTATTGCTGCTGTTATTCCAATTATCTATGTATGGAATTGTTGAATTTTAGATAGATGTGTTACCCAGCCACTGTAGTAAAACAACATCAGCATCTGCCAATCCAAGGAACATGGCAACCATAGTACAAAGGTAATATCATACATTGTCAACAAATGCTCAAACCCCTTTTTCACAATAAACTGACATGGTCACCCCATCTTGGACAAAAATTGTCTCTGTTTTCAGCCCTCAGACTGGTCAGATGAAAAGCCACTTTTAAAGAGAACTTCCCACATAAAATCAAATGACTGAAAGATTAAATATAGATTTAATATATGTTTTTGCTTATAAGTTATTTTTGTTTACTAATTATTTAAAGAAAACATTCAGTTGAATAAACTCTCATAAAATGTTTCATAATGTTTCATAATTACAGTGCTGTATGCTAATATGTGTTGTTAAGAATAAATTGGGAGATGGTTGGACATGCTGTTCTTATGTGATTTCACAAGATATAAATATATATTCATATGTAATACTATTCATGAAATGCGTCATATTAGACATGCCATGCTTTATTATGATGTTTCCAAATATCATTAAAAAAGTATTATTCATCTTCGGTTGAAAAGCAGAGCAAAGGTTCAGCACAATGCCATTACTGCCTTAACTGCATACGGGTTTTTCTGCAACAAAGGGGTATATTTATCAAAGACTGAAGCTAGAGATCACCACAGTCCTCTAGAGTGAAATTCCGCCACTCTCAATTCATTTCTATGGGATTTTGATAAATAATCTTAAAAAACGCTATAAGTGTATGACTTATGCCCAATGGGAGAATGAAATGCATCAGGCTATGTTCTTTTGACCATAAATCAATCATTTTTGGTTGTCTCGTTGATGAGAATATACAAAGTCCTCGCTATACCTTGTTACAATAATTCAATAGTCATTGGAATCAACTTGGTGATGTATAAAATTGCTAAATTCTCAACTATCATCTTAGTCTCTTAGTTGGTAACACTGTGCACCATATTCAGAACTCCATGGACTTCGTCAACAAAGTTTGTGAAGTAAAACTATAGACTGATGACATTATAATGTCCTATGATTTTACTATTTACATAAACACACAAAAGAGAACCAAAAGCAGCTGAAATTAGTGAAACCCCTTGGCAGCAGAACAGAGCTCAGCCTAGACCTAGTGTATGATAAGGAAAATTTTATAGGAAAAAACATGGCTGTGCCTTGGTTTTACCAGTGTCTCCTAGTGGGGCAACCTTTACATGAAGGATGGGGAAAGAGAGCCTTGAACATAAGGAAACAACACTCATTAGTTAACATATGTAGAAGACATTTGGGTCAAAATTAAAACATACAAGGTTCCAGCATATCTTCCCAGATATTTGAGGGGTTGGAATTGACTAAAATAATTACGTTTTCAATATATATATTTTGTTTTTACATCATTTAGAAGAACTTTCAGAACTCACAGTTGAATATGCCTGTCCCATCTGTGATCCTCTTGAAATCCAGTGGTTGATGCCCACATTGCCTACTCTCTGTGGGACCCAATCCAAAGTTTACATGTATATATCAATATCTATGCTAATTTTGGATGTTAGTATAACAATTTCCTTGAATATTATGTTTGTTCAGCAGTATGAATAGTACAAAATATAATACATGAACAGTATATGAAAAAGTTGCTTCTTTTAAAGGAGAACTAAACTAAATTAGGTTGCCCTGTAATATAAGCTGATGCTACATGGCTGATTATTAAATTTTGATGCTAGTTGCACTGGTTTCTGTGCTGCCATGTAGTAATTATCTGTATTAATGACTAATCAGCCTTATATTGTGTCTTTACTGCTGAAGGGATGTGGTTGCTTTGGGCTGGTACAGAAGCCCAAAACATAATGTATAACATTTCTAGCTGCTTCTTTAGTTAAGCTTTAGTTCTCCTTTAAAGGGGACAGGTTTGAGATGTGTTCCAGTAGTCTGGCTGATTGTCACCATGCTGGCCAACTGTCTGGATGTGTATGGAACCTCAAGAGAGAAGGGGGCAGTTTTTCTACATCACAATTCACTAATACCTTGCTTAAGGCCTTTCCATATCGGCAGTTTATGCTACATATTGAATGCAGCTTTTACAGAAGAAAGGTCATATAAAGGAGTAGGCAAGCCAGAGTCAAGGAGGCATGGGAAGGTGGAGAGCAAACATCAGAGTCAGAACAAAAATAACTGAGCCAACTGTCTACTAGAAGGTTTTGGCCAGGCAGCAGGTTCTCTAAATGAATAACTGGGTTGGGATTCCTACAAGCAGAACAGGTTTCAAAGCTGGACTTACAGGCAAAGACTAGTAACATGGGCTAGGCAGATTATTTCAGCAATTTACAGGAACCTAAGCCTGCACAAAGGGTGGAATAAATGGCAAATGGTATCTAGTTGACAGTAATGCCTTATGACGCCATAGTACTGACGGGGGTTGTTATGATGCAGATGCAGAGTTATTAAAACTATTTTTGTCTTGTTACCTAGCAACTCTGAAGCTGTGAAAAGCTCATCTCTTACAATGTCCTTGTGTAACAATGCACATAGAGAGTTATAAACCAAATGCATCAAACTGAATTTCAAGCCAGATAACAAAATATGCCTGGAAAATCATTTAACAGCCATTTCATTCCCAGAGGCTACAGTACAAGAGGGTATTAGAACAGGCCATTGCTTTCTTCAGACACCTGCCTACCAACTCTGTATAAACCTCTTTAAAGTAAACGTTGACTGAGAACTCCCATTAAAAAACATTGGAATAAAGTGTGCTATTGTGATATTTTTGACTGGGCAGATGGGTAATTCTGTATTCTATGAGGATTTTTCACAATCAGTCATATATGCCTGAATGTACCATCTAGCTTTACATTCTTCAACTTTGTAACTTATTGGATTTTTGAAAATGCACCAAGGTGGTTGCACTAATATACACACTGATTTAGCAAAATTTCCTTCAATCAAGTGGCCATAGACTTAAAGATCCGCTCGTTTGGCGACATCGCCAAACAAGCGGATCTTTCCCCGATATGCCACTAAACTGCGTGGCTATATCGGGGGTAATTCGAGCGTTCGGCCATATGGCCGAACGATCGAATTACAATGCGCCAAGCAGCTCCGACGGGTCGGTCGGGTATAAATCCAACCTTCCCGATCGATATCGTTGCCAGATATCGATCGGGATGACCCGTCGGAAGCCCCCATACACGGGCAGATAAGCTGTCAAATCGGTCCAAACGACCGATATCGGCAGCTTTATCTGCCCGTGTATGGCCACCTTAAGGAACAGGGTCCCCAGGGGCTAGAAAGGAACTATTCCTCTGATACTGGTATGAGATCCATTATCTGGAAACCCATTATTCAGGAAGCCTTCTCCTACAGACTCCATGTTAATCAATTAATTACATTTTTTTATCTGCAATAAACAGTAACTTGTACTTTATCTACATTAAGATATGATTAATCCTTATTGGAGAAAAAACAAGCTTATTGGGTCTATCTAGAGTCCTATTTATTAAACCTCGATTTTTTTTCTTGTCGGGTTTTTAAAGGGGAAAACAAATTTTTAGAGGAAAAAAACCTGAAGATGTATTATACACCAAAGCTGCTTAAAATCAGAATCCAAAAATACACCATCTAAAACCTGTCGTGGTCATGTAGAAGTTAATGGGAGAGGTCTCTTTACAATTTGAAGATGTTTCTTGACATCTTGATCTGCGCTGGATAATCGAAAAAAGTTGGGGAATTTGGGCAACAATTAAAAGAGTCGAAAAGTTCCATACCGACTTTTCAAGCCAATTATTTGATAAATAAGTTAAATTCGTGGATGGGAGTTAAGTCAACTTTGTTTTAATTTACAAAAATGAGATAAATTCAAGTTTTAGTTAATACCCCCTTAACTAAATAAAAAAAAGTCAGACCACGATTTGCCCTCATTCACCACTTAAAAAAACAAGAAAAAAACAGATTGGGGAAAAACCGAGACTTTTGGATTATTGCATGAAAAAACAGAATTGTTCGTGTTTGACATCTGAAAACCATGAAAAATGTGAGTTTTCATGGAAAACCAGCGTCAAATCCCAAAAAATCAGAACATCTTCAAATACTTAAGGGGACATCAGCCAATTTGGCAGGTTTTATATGGCGTATTTTCGGATTCGGACTTAGAACAGCTTTGGGGCATAATAGAGCATGAAAAAGTGTCTTTTTTAAAGTAACTTTTTCAAGGTTTTTGGCGTAACAAAAACAAAACAATCTTGCGTTAATAAATAATCCCCTAATGTTCAAATATTTTTTTATCAAGCTTAAGGTATAGAGATCCAAATTGCAGAAATTGTCTGGGAAAACCATAGGTCCAGAACATTCGGTATAATAGATCCTATACCTGTACTGCAAATTTTACCAAGAAGATTCGCCAGCGTTCGACTTCGCATTTTAGTGAATTAGCGTTGTCCTATCAAATTTATGCATGCCAAACTGTTGCGATGGCTACGAAGCCGTCAATGGCGAATTTTCACCGGTTAGGGAATTTGCCATCAAATGCATTATTGTCAATGCCCCTTTTTTGTTGCAGCAAAATTTTCACCGGCAAATTTTTGCTGCAGTTTCAAGAAAAAAATTGCAGATGCCGAAATGCTGAATTTCGCCACAAATCCTTGACGGTCGAAAAAATTCTCTCATCACTAATCTGAACCCTTAAAAACAAAGGGGATAAAAACAGGAGGGGTCTAATCATAAAAAGATGACAATTGACCAGAACATATGTTCAGACTTTCTCTGTACCCATTGTGCTGACTAGATAGTGTTCAAATGGAGAATTGCTATTGGTCACTGCTCCTGGGCAAACTTAGTTTAATTGACATCTGCATGCACTAATATAATGAAAGCTGATTACAAATGGCTTCCATTATGGCACTTGGATATACCGGAACAGTTCTAAATCCAGCCAGTTTATATACAGTAAGTTGTCAAACAAGAAGAGATTCATTCCAGCAGTTTGGCTTCTTTTCACCATGCTTGCCTATTGCCTGGACATGTATGAGAGGGGGGCAGTTTAAATAGATGATCCTAATTCACAAATACTATGCTTAATGTCTTTCTGCTTACCCATGTTATGCTACATAGTGAATGCAACTTTTATAGAAGGAAGATGCCCTAGGGAGGGGGATTAGACAAGCAGCATAAAGGACATCATTTCTGCAAAAAAAAAAAATAAAAACAATTCTTATACCTCAAACCTCCTGTATCTGTGTTTGAGGAAAACTTTTCTACAGGCAGAGAATAGTTTATTTAATACATTAGTAAAGTGTCAGATGGTTACAATGTAATACACACAGATTCTGATACAGACGGGTTTGTCTCAGGCAAAGTATTTACCCAGGGTCCCCATGGCCTGAAAGAAACAGAGATACATGTTAAATCCTACAGGACCGTTTCTCTGTCAATCTAGAGATGTTTAAATAACCTAGAAATAGGGACTCCCCCCTCTCGTCTAACCCCAGTTCTGCACGTCATTGGTGAATCAGATGTCACAAAGGAATTTGTGTGACACAAACATCACACTCTAAGAATTCATGAGGTTTTGGATTGGGCAGTACAGGAGGTCACAGTAAGTTAATACTGATTAATGTCACCGCAAAATGCTCCCCAGTGGAAACTAGTTACAAAGACACTGTTTAACACGACTTTAACTAGGACAAGGCTGGAACTCACAGTGACCTTGCACAATGGCATCAGTTTTCTAAACAATGAAGCTGTGCACACATTGCCAATTCAGATTAAAGTCAAATTAAACTGTTTAGCCATGATTCATTAAAAAAAAAGGTTCTAGGTAACAAAAATGAAGTAATGAAGTTAAGTCAAACTGTTTTCCCCCTGCAGAACAGTATCCTATTTTAACTCATATCAAGCCACAGAAAGGCAACATTATTACATATATTAGATATTAATACATATATACAAGTGAATCTTAACAGGGGTAATAGGTTAACAGTACCCGCTGAGTAAAACAATGACTTCTGGATACCAAATGACTTTCAGGTCAATGGGATCAGGTATCTGGAAACCCATTATCCAGAAAGCTCTGAATTATTGGAAGGTCATTTCCCATAGACTCCATTTTATCCAAAATTTTAAAAATGATTTCCTTTTTCTCTTTATTAATAAAACAGTTACCTTGTACTTGATCCAAACTAAGATATAATTAACCGTTACAGGAAGCAAAAACAGTCTTTTGGGTTTATTCATGTAAGTAAACATTATCAGAAAGGTCTATATAAATACATCAGTAAACCTTTAAAGTAATGCTGCTCTGAGTCCTCTGTCAAAAGAAACACAGCATTTTTTTACTTCTATTGTGTACACATGGGCTTCTGTATCAGACTTCCTGTTTTCATCTTAAACCTCCAGGGAACGGGCTTGAGCATGCTCTGTGTGCTCCTCTCCCCCTCCCTTCTTCCTCCTCACCTCCCTGCTGTAATCTGAGCCCAGAGCTATGAGCGAGACAATGTTCTGGCGATTAATTGAAAGACAGCAATTGTATGAAAGTTACTTCCGACAGATAGGCAATACATGCAGAGATATTATTTGTAGCTGATGAAAATCTTTTAACCTCTCTGATCAACTGAATGACCGATTGCCATGGTTGGCAGTACACCTGTTTTCTATGCAACCAAAACTTCCTTCCAAACCAGGAATTCAAAAATAAGCACCTGCTATGAGGCCACTGGGAGCAAAATCCAAGGGGTTTGTTAGCAACATGTCTCTATACTGTAATGTTCTATTGGTTCCCCTTTATTGGCTATTAGATCTTCTTTTCCACTGTTGTGCAACATAGACTTTTCCATGGTCAGGTCCAGTCATTTACCGCCATAGAAAAAACTCTTGTGTTTTGTACAGCTGTCTAGCTGTATATTGCACGAGAAATTTGAATTACTTCCTGATCTCTGGGATACACATATTGCCATTATGGAGTTTCATTCAACTTATTGATGCACTGGAACTTCTGGGATGTTTAGAATTTCCCCTTGTTTATGTACTTGTATTTCCATTCATTCTATTAGAATTCTAGCAGCATGTAATATTTTTCTAATTAGTTATTTTGCTGCTGTACATATTGTATATTGATGTATAGAAAATGTATTTCCACTAAAGCACTTTTGTAACTAATGTATTTTTGTCTAATTTTTTTTTCTTTTTTGCATGTTTTGCACTTTTGCACACGTGATTGAAACTGTCAGGCCCATTATACTCACATGGATTTCTAAACTGCATGTTTTCACATATTTGTTGTATATTTGGTGGTAATTATACATTTTGTTAAAAAAAACTATATTGCCACTTTTTTGTTTTTTCTCTCCTTAAACTTCTGAGTATCAAATCAGCCACCTGCACCAGGAGCTCCCTCCTACTGTGGGCAGCATAATACTTGCTACCAGCAGTTTTTGCACAAAATAGTATTAGTTTTCCCCAACTGGAGTGTAGGCTTTATTAAGCCCACCCCTCCGGTGGGAAGGAAACAATTTCCCACCAATAGTTGCCCTTAGGCTAGGAGTGATTTGTATCAGGCTTTCATTGCATTCAGCTGGCCCTCCAGCTGCCTCTCTACAACTACCTCCAGCTAAGCCTGAAGGCACTACTTGTTCTTTAACAGCTGGAGGGCCACTACCCAGTATGTGTCATTGGTAAATGACATTAAAGCACACTTATTATTGTGAGCAGTTGGCACTCCTGCTGTCATAGAATTAGCATGGCTTCCATCCATGGATAATGGCAGCTGTTCTGTGAGGAATGGAAGGCTCCTAATTACAAAAGTACATAAGGAAGGAGCCCTCCAGCAATTTGCTAAATCTAAAATTGAAGGCAGTACTAGTTATCTGATAGCAGAAGGGCCCCACATGTCCCATAGGGAGCTCTTATACACAGTAGAAAGTGTGCAAACAAAGTGCTGAGGATGGCATCTAATAGACAAAATGGGACATAACAGAATTTTAAAGTTCTAAGGAAAGTTGCTGCTCCAGTAACCACCAGAAGCAACTCCAATTTGAGACAGTTTGGTGGGGTGTGGAGCAGGGAGATTGGGGGTTGAGACCCGGGCTTCTATTTCAAAATTTTGCCTGCCACTTACAGTTATGATCACTTTCTCTAGGACAATGAAAAAATCCTAACCCCAATTTTTTTGAATTGAAGTTTTATATATTGGGTTTTTTCACTTATGAAACGGCAAATTTATCAGAACAACTTACTTTGGTGAGCCCCTCTTTCCCCTGGACTCCAGGGTCTGCTCTTGTTATTACACACTCCATTAGGCGGTTGCTCATCTTTAAATACATTTTTAGTATGATGCAGAGTGACAATTTGCAATTAGTTTTCATTTTTATTTGGGGGTTTTGAGTTTATTAGCTTTTTATTCAGCAGATCTCCAGTTTGCAATATGGTTGCCCAAATTACCCTAGCAACCTTGCATTGTAGTGATGTGTGGTTCGAAAGAAAATAGGGATGCACCTAACCCAGGATTCGGTTTGGGATTCGGGCAGGATTCGGCTTTTTTCAGCAGGATTCGGATTCGACCGAATCCTTCTGTCCGGCCGAACCCTTCTGTCTGGCCGAACCAATACGAATTCTAATTTGCATATGCAAATTAGGGGAGGGGAGGGAAATCACGTGATTTTTTGTCACAAAACAAGGAAGTAAAAAATGTTTTCCCCTCCCCACCCCTAATTTGCATATGCAAATTAGGATTTGGTCCGGTATTTGGGCAAATCTTTAGCCAAGGATTATAGTGGATTCGTTGCATCCCTAAAAAAACCTCGACCCATACCCGGCGCACCCTCGATCCATGTCCGCCCGCACCTGACTACTGCCTCCCACCTGATGTCATAAAATGGAAGTGATGGACAGGCGTGCGCCTATAAAACCGGAAGTTTGATGGCGGTAGTGTAAGGCGGGGAGAGCAGGCAGATGAGCTAAACCCGAACAGGCCCACGACTCTCAAATGAGGAAGCAAGGTTGGCCCGAACCTATGGGTCCCGCAGGTATCTGGCCGGCCAGCACATCACTAATGCATTGCTATGAATAAGAGACTGGAATATGAATAGGAGAGGTTCTGAATAAAAGTTGAGTTAGTAGCAATAACTAAATAACTATAGCTCTGTTGCCTCACAAACCTTTTTTTTAGATAATCCAAAAACTATAAAAAAGAAAAAATGAAGGCCAATTGAAAAGTTGCCTCGAATTAGCCATTCTATAACATACTAAACGTTATGAATCCAGCCCTGCAGGGTGTTCATTCTTGCTGCTGATTTGTTTATGGTTACAAAGTATATATGGCAACAATTGTATTACTGCCTGTAGAAAGGGAAAAAAATAAGGTTTGTAGGGTACAGTTAATTTGCTTACATTTAATACAATGCTACATTAGTTCTGTTATGCTATGACTGCTACAACTGTTAGCTATCATTATAAAGCATTATTCACAGGTCCTACCTGATATCTATCACTGAAGGTTTTCGAGAGCTATAAAGGATGAACTAGCAAATTAAACAACAGTACTGAAGTTTTGTTATATGTCTGTTGGTAAAAACTAGCTATATTTAGGAGAGCAGAATAATCTAGCATTAACTGTGGGATTTTTTAATTAACCTAATTTTTACTTACTGTAAATACTAATAATTATTCTGTTTGGCTGTCATATATTTCAATTTAGACATCCTCTTGGCTTGCCAGGCTTTTCTGGAAAGAGAATGTTTGATTTGCTGTGTTATAGATAAAAAAAAAACAGCCAAAAGACAAAGAAAAAAAACCTTGCGTTGTGTCTGCATCATTAAACAATTCATTTCCTGCAAGTGAGCTAAGAGCTGTCACTGAAAATACCAGCTCATTTGCCTTGCTCATCTTTCTAATGCCAATAATGGCAGGTCACATTTTATTCAGGTAGGAAATGTCACAGCCTTCTTAACAGTCATGCATCAGTAATTTATCTCAAAGTGGGTTAATGGAGAGCCACGTTAACCCCACTAACAGCCAATTAGCTTGCAATTAAGAGCCAGCCACTTGCTGTGGGGAAAAGATGGTAACTAAGATTTATTGCGCACAAATGACAGAAGCACTGGGAATGATAAAAAGTAGAAGAACTTCGAGGATTATTTCTGCTCCACCCTCTCACGCTGGCACACTAAGGAAAAACACACAATAAAAATTTAACTCGGGTTAATCTTTATAATGGAATAAAATGATAATTGTTGCTAAGAGAGTTATTACAGCATGAATCACTGAGATTAGTTAGCTATGATTAGTCTCCTGTGGGAGTAGAACACAAGAGGAGTTCTGTTCAGTGGAAGGCCCCTTGTTGTATCCTTACTGCACTTTAACTGGTTTGGTGGTTTATTCTGTGGGGCAAATGATTAAAATCGTGTGTGTGTGTTGGGCTGGGATGGGTTGATTTACAGAATCACATGAGCACATTCATTTCCACACTTGAACAAGGATCCTTGTGATCTGAAACATGTTGTGATTCAATAAATATTTATTTGCGGCAGAGTCTGCGAGTTATGTGCTCCATCCATACCTATGTTTGCTGACATTCATTTCCACAATCCATGGTATCCCATGGATACCAATAACAATAACAGGAATAATTAATAATAATAATATAATAGCAGCTCTCCAAAACAAAACACCTCACTATTTGGATGTTTGGGCCTTGTGGGAGCAACAAGGTCTGGCTACTTAATCTCATTACACCCAGACCTATATGACACCACCGCTCATCTCTGAAACTGCCATTACTGAGTCGATCTTCCATCATTGTCTCAGTTCTCTGCATCCGCCTGTCCAGGGGCGGAACTACCGGGGGAGCAGGGGGTGTGAGCGGGCCAGGGCCCGCGCCCCCTCAGGGCCCCCCGGCAGTCCGCCCGCCACATGTTCCCCGGCCAGTTCCAGGTGTACGGAGGGGGACGGGGGCCCGGCTGCGCGTCCTGCGCCAGGGCCCGCCCCCCTCTAGTTCCGTTTCTGCGCCTGTCAATCTTTGAGTTTACAATGTCTTTTTACTGTCTGTATTATTTTTTAACTTACTTAGACAACAGATAGTAATGACAATATTTAAAGGGGTTGTTCACATTCAAACAACCAGTTGTTTTCAGATAGATCACCAGAAATGACAACTTTTTCCAATTACTTTCTATTTTCTATGTGTGACCATTTTTGTAATATTGAAGTGTAAAGTGTCATTTTTCACCTTCTGAAGCAGCTATGGGAGGGGGGTCGCCGACCCAGTAAACTGTTCTGAATTGATACATTTAGTTGCTACATTTCTTATCTTTGTCCCTGTTGAACAGAATCCCCCAGGCAACTGTTATAATTGATACAATAGTTGCTAATACTCCAGAAATGCTGCTGAGAAATGTATCAATTAAATGTTGCAAAATTGTAACAGTTTATAGTCTGCACCTGAATTACTTAAACATAGATTTTAGAAAAACAGTAAAAAATGAATAATCAAAAGCAATTGAAAATAGTCTTTATTTTTGGGGAACAATCTAAAAACAACTGAATTGAAAAAAAAGTTTTGAAAGGGGACCCGTCACCCAAAAAAATTATTCAAAATCCTATTTTATCATGTTAGTCGAACAAAATTAACTTTGATTACACTGTATAAATTGTTTGAATATTGTTTCTATCAGTCTGGGAACTCTGCAAGCAGGCCGGCGCCATTTTGTGGACAGTGTTATTAAAGGGATAATGTCATCGGAAAACATGTTTTATACAAAACGCATCAGTTAATAGTGCTACTCCAGCAGAATTCTGCACTGAAATCCATTTCTCAAAAGAGCAAACAGATTTTTTTATATTCAATTTTGAAATCTGACATGGGGCTAGACATTTTGTAAATTTCCCAGCTGCCCCCAGTCAGAATTCTGCAGAATTCTGCTGGAGCAGCACTATTAACTGATTCATTTTGAAAAATTTGAAAAAAATTTTTTCCCCATGACAGTATCCCTTTAAGACAAGCCTTGCATCATCTCAGAATCCTGTTTGTGCACCCAATGTCCATCCCCATGCCCTGGCTACACAATGAAATGGTTAAGAGAACTGGGGGAATGTGGGGAGAGCAGTGACATCTAGGAAGTGCTGAATGGAAAGTTAAAGTAATTTCTAGCCCCTCCTCTATAACCAAATCATAGAGGAGGGGCAGCCAATATTTGATTGACAGCTGAGATTTTTAAATGGGTTTACAACAGCTATGAATGAATTTAATAAAAAAAAGAATTTGGATTTCATGTTTAATTTGAAAAGGGCTTTTATTATTTAGCTTTTTTTGTCTGGGTGACGGGTCCAATTTAAAGCATTGATATGCATTCTGGAAGTGTTACAATTTGATCACGCCATTGTATGTTGGATCTCTCGCAATGTAAAATATATTATGTGTGACATTACTTTTAGCCCACTAAATGTAATTCCACTACCATTAACCACTCATCCCCCATAGGCCCATGACAATCGCTCACATTACCTCATTTATATCACAAGGCCTGGATTCTATGCATGAAAATGCACTCTGTGAACTTGTGCTGGGCTGTGTGCCATCCCTGTACTTGTTGCATGTGCTAGAAGGACAGCAGCAGCATCAATGGTTCAGATGCATATTTCTTTCCAGAGATGTCTGACAAGTCAATAGAATGTTTGATTCCTGAAACAGTACCTTCATTTTATTTGAAACAGCTCCACCATTCCTAAGTAATGTGCTTGCAGTTAGCTCTTCAGCATTCCTTTGGGCCAGGTTTAATATACACATAGTGCAAAAAATAAACAGACACTTCAAAAGCAACTTAAAGAAAATACATCTCAGTTAAGATAGAAATATCCAGCTTACTTCTGATGAATGTCCCAGAGGCTGATAGCGTTGTAATTCAGCAAGAAATGGTGAGTTGCAAGTTTAACCTCCCTTTGATCTCCCATTTTTATTAGGTAACAAAAACATTCCTGAATCAAAAGAGTTAACGAAGTTGTTCTGTGGAATATTTGCTGAAAGCAATTTTTCCAAAGTGGATGCACTTGTGAAAATACAAAATTGTGATGCAAGGGCTGTTCAACTGGAGGTGCAGCTCTAACTCCCAAGCTACCCATTTATAGTGAGAAAGCACATACTTAACATTTACGCATAACAAGGAGTGTTACATACCATGTAGAATTCTCAGGAAGGGCTGGTGCTACATGTTCATGCTGTCAGTGTTTAAGGCTCAGGGATCTCTACTGGTAGGATTTCAGAATACAAGGAAACAGTCATTCTGACAATTATCTTGTTTTGCTGCTTTCTGGTGTCTGCGAAAAACAATCACAACAAAGTCTTCAGGATATCCTGACACAGCGAAAAGTTCAAAGTAATTACAGGTAAATAGGAAGATTACTTAAACACATACAGAGTAATTCTATTGCCCTACACATGTGCCCACTGCATCGTTGAGTTGCCATATGTTAGGAAATGTAGGGGGGAAGGAGGGTACCCCCAAAAAAATTACGCTATTTTTCATACTATTACCCTTAAAAAAAGTAAAAGACACCAGGGTTTTTTGGGACTTAGAAAAAGTTTAAACTATTTTTGGACAAACTCCTATCTATTTTATTGAACTTCGCCTGGTCTGACCTGGCGAAGTAAAGTCTGGCGCAAGAGGTAACGTTCAGTAAAATATGCAAGTTAGTGAACTAGCGTAGTTACGTCCCTTCACCATAGCGAAACTTTGCCTGGCGTAAGGGTGCGAAGTAGTGCTAGAGTAGGTCCACTTCGCTAGTGAATTTACGCCAGCACCCGTTAGTAAATCGGCAAAGTAATGAAATTATGTCACGCTGGGGAATCTGCGCTAGCGTTAGCCGATTCACGCTTTAGTAAATTTGCCCCTTTATCTGGTTTAGAGCAGTCCTTTAAAGGATAAAGGTACATTGAAATGAGAAAAGTAGATTGGCTCCTTTTGTGGTAGGTAAAACTACCTAAGAAAGTTATTTACTAGGAAATTAGACTGGGCAGCTTAAATGCCACAGAACAATTGTTGAGAAGCTCTCTTGTTTTCCCATGAGCAGTTCCTCCTTTCGATGCCTCTGGGCATTGGCTGCACAGTATCTAAGTACTAAAGCCGGTGCCAACAATTTATGCCCATGACTCAGACCCAGTGATGAAAACACTAAGCTGCTTTTCATTTTTTAAGAATGTTTTTTAACTCCTCTCTCACAGGTGGCATTTAAGTTTTTTTATGCAGTTACTTTTTATATGGAATAAAAAAGCCTAAACAATAACACTAAAACAAACTTTGAATTCACTCTATAGCCTTTGTTTAATCCTATTTTACATCTGACACCAAGTAATATTGCCTTGTACTTCTTTGTCGTTGCAGAATATGGTTTTCATTCCAAGGCTCCTTACATTTACAGTTACACTCACTGACAAGAGAAATGGCTGCCTGGGATGGATGGGGGATCAGGGAGGCACCTACTGAAATAGCAAGTGGTAGCATTATATGGATACAAATATTCACTCATCCCTGCTTCCATACAGTAAAGGTGGACTATGAGAAGCTCTCCCACACTACTTACATGTTTTTGTTTTTATCTGCTTTTCTTCTCTCTCCCACTGTTATTTGGAGCAAGCACATGCAACAGTCACGGCAAAAAAGATATAGGACAGCATGTGCCTTGTATTACTAGGGTCCTGAGTTTCATTTGTATGTTCTCTCATGTCTTTGTGGGTTTCCTCCCATATTTCAAAACATATAAGCAGGTCACAAAGTGACCTTAGTTGTGTAAATGTGATAAGAACCTTAGACTAGTGGCAGAAGTAGCGGATCTCAGCCTATGAAGATAGGCTCCGTTGCTTGATGTGCCTGTATCCAGATACATTGCCTCAACTGGATGCAGAAAGAGGTGGTGGATTTTGGGAATGTTAGCGTTTCAGCACTGAAATCCGCCGCGTCTGCCTGCACCTGAGTTGAGGCAATATATCTGGATGTAGGCACGTCAAGCAGTGGAGGAAGAGCAGATTCTATTCCTCCATTTCTCTGCCGGGCATTATCTACAATGTCTGGCACAAGCTTTAGATTGTAAGCTCCATTGGGACTGAAGCAAGACACCTTCTCTCAGTGTTTACTGCATGTGACACTGCTTGTGCATTGTTCTTCCAGTTCTGACCTGGCCCAGTTAACCACCCCTCTGCCTATATTCTGATTAATCCGCAGAGGTAGCCATTTCCTAAGAGATATGTGATTAAGAATTTATTCCATTTCAAACATCAGACATTATCTTGTCTTTGATATAAAGTTACACAAATCATAGCCTTCGCGTTCTTCTATTGCTTCCCAGCAGAACTGGAGAAAAGTGATAATGCAAGGGACAATTTATCAATAAAGATAAAACAGAATGATGTTAATGATGTATAATCTCTGTAAAGCACTGTGTAATATAGTGCAAGCATGAATACATGATTTTATAGAAGAAGGGTTCACTAAACATGTCTGCCAATTTATAAATGATACAAAGCAAGCTAAAGCTTTTTAGTATTAAAAAATAAAATATATTTAAAGGTATTTGTCATTTTTATATTTATATCTAAAGCGATATTTATGTATTGCATTGCTATATATATAAATGGTTATGGTTAGTGTCACTATTAATGATTTAAAATGTCACACGTTTTTAACAAATCTTAAAAAGTTTTGTTGCTATTTAAAAAAGGTTGGTACTTAATTTCCCCAGTAGGTCCACATAGCAACGATTTGAGTGAGAATTAGATAGCCAGTTGGAATGGGTCCTGCATAACTACTTCTTGTCAACACCTTCTTCGGTGATATTGTCTGAGTAATTCCCACCTCTAGATCCAAAAACAGCAACATAGCCATTACACACTCTGCAGCTATGAAATGCTAAACGTATTTGTTCCTGGGAATGGGGCAGCCATCGAGTAGCAACTTCTATAATTACTTCAACAAGGAACTTGAACAATGTAATTCCTCTACTGCAATGTCCCAAACTAGGTAATTTATAAACATAGCATTCACCAAGCAGAAGCAAAGCAGTATTGACCCAGGACACACATGGGGGAATGTGATTTGTAACGGAAAAATATGTGCAAAGCGAATTTAGCAACCCATCAACAGGGTGGAAAAAGGATTGTGCATATTATAGTTTGAACCAGTAAATAGTATATATAACAACACTTCTTAATTGTATTTTTGCACAGAAAATGATGGCACCTTTAAAAAATGAGTTGTTTGCAAAGAAATTTACAAATATAATAACTGTCTAAATGCAGGGTCAGACTGGGATGGCTGGACACTGGGACAAAAGCCTGGGGTCCCGCCGACCCAGAACTGCAAGGGGGAAGGAGATGGGGGTCCAGGGCTAGTATTGATCAAAATCTTTGTTTAGTCGTTCTATTCTACCCCACCAAAAATAGAAGTGGGAGGAGCTGATGAATTTTCAGTTGACGTACCCACCCCCTAGAGTTCTGTTATGAACCTTTAGCCATCCAAATGGCTTCTAGCCCCCACCACATCAAATATGAGTAGGGAAAGTGGGGGTAAAAGGTGGACCCCAACTATATTAATAAATATTATCAAAATGCTGCATTTGTTATGTTCAGTTGTTTGGGGTACAACTATTTCAGGCTTTTCTACATAGATGAAGTCTATGAAAACTGCTCCCACAAATCAATGTTCAGTCAGTTCAGCCAAAAGTGTCTGGTTTAATTAACACTGTCTGTCCATATACTGTATGGCCAATTGTACAAATGCTAAAAACAAGATTATTCCAGATATAAATAACTAATACAGTGCATGCAGTTATCTCCTGTAGTTAACTTGAAATTGTACTAATTGTAATCTGTACAATGTTACACTGTTTTGCTCTGAACCAAATATACAGTTGTAGGTAATGTACTATGGAATGTCCTTTATGGTGTCACCAAAATACCACAAAAACGACTGCCAGTTCTGCAAACAATGGATCAATAGTGTAAAACGTTAACATTTAGGGGCCCATTTACTTAGCTCGAATGTTTTTTCTGGCTACTTCGACCATCGAATGGGCTACTTCGACCTTCGACTACGACTTCAACTTCGAATCGAATGTTTCAAACTAAAAATCGTTCGACTATTCGACCATTCGATAGATTTATATAAAACACTTCAATATTTTTGTGTCCTTTAACCTTAAACCAGTGTTTGTGGCTCCATTTTATAAGTTAGAAATACACAATGTTTTATAATGTTATATTCTAAAAGTAAGAACAAACACTGATCAGGAGATATATGCAGCTTTAGCAAAGTTATATTTAATATAGTGTAAAGTCATACATTTCCAGGATAGAGAACTATTGACTTACACATATACTGTACATATGCACAAAGTAAGCAGAAAAACAGCATGCTCAGCAGAGCACGGGTCTGAGGAAGGATCATTTAGAAAAATAGATTTCAGCTTAGTGGTCTTACCATTTTACAAGCCTTTGGGTCATTGATGTTTGCTTATCACAGAGTATTGTATATACCTGTATTTGCTATACAAACGCATCAACTTATGCATGTTTCATATCTGTACTTATAACAAGTTTTGTAAAGGGTTTTATTTATGTGTTATTCATTTTACAAAAAACAATTAACCCAATAAAACAACTGGTTTAATCAGATGTAGGGACAGCAATGTGTGGATAATACACAGAGCCAATCACCTATTGGGAAAAGTTGATGTTTTTTTTAAAGTATGTCTTCTGTTTATATGTAAGCATAATCTAATTGGAGGAGGTTTATGTGCTGTACCATACAGACTAAGAAGCAGCCTCATTCCATCCCTTCCAAACCTGGGAAAGTACTGTGCAACCTGATCCATTTGGCTACTGTGGGAAGGGACTGGTCCAAACTAAAACTCTAGTTTTGCTTTAAGAAGCCAGATCATTAAGTATTCTTAATAGGCGGTCCTTAGGTGAATAGGCTAGTATGAGATGTCTTATCTACTATGTATGCCAGTATCTCTACCAAAAAGAGTTTATTATGGGCATTGCCCCATGACATGTACATAGCTTGCATCTGGGAATTGCACTTAGGGCACAGTGGGGATCGTTGATTGACCATACAAAATAAGTGAAATGGGGTTAAGTGCAGTCTATGTATAACCCTTGCACCCTGTTAACGTCTGGACTGAGAATCAACAAAAGCCCTGGCATTTCAAGTATACAGAGTCCTCAACAGCCCCCACCAGCCCACTTAATAGTGACTGTCTATGGCATTTTACAGCAGCATTTGCCAGAACCCACAGATCAGTTAGGCCTAACCCTGTTACAGTGTTTACAGCCTTGGGCCTGTGTATTTTGAATATTGCCCACGTTTTCGCTTCTAACCCTTTATTGTATCTGGGAGTTACCTTCGCCCAATGAGACCATAAATAAAATAGGGTTGGATGCTTTCTGGGACCCATAGGTTATACATCTGAAATCTTATAAATTGTGGCTTAATAAATGAGACCTGGTTAGTCTGCTGATTAGTTTCCATGATAACACCTTCAAAGGGCTACTGAGTCTGTACTTTAACTGAACTGTTTTTCTAAGACTCCTTCCCACATGCATCTGGTACAGTAAATTCTATAAAAATCAATACAGCTGCTAAATTCCTCCCTTTATGTGTCAAGTGAAACATTGTGACATAAATTCCTCAACAGCTAAAATATTACACAAAACCATATCTGCACAACATATCAGATTATTTCATGCGGACTGCAATGTACAAATCAGATCAAGATATTTTTTTAAGGGGCAAAGGTCACATTCCTAAACATACATTTTATTTATGTACTTTCTGAAAGTACAGCTTGTAACTCAACTACATTTATCAGTGAGATTTTCCACATCTTCCCAAAAGCTTAGCGGCATGGTACTGCGTTTGCTGCTTTTTTTTTTTTTTTTTTTTAAGCAAATTAAAAGAGAAATCTGTTAAATGGGCACTTACCTCTAGAGAAGTTTTCCAAATAAGGTTCTAATAAAGAAAAAAGGAGTGTAAGAATAAAATAAAAAGACCGTTTAAAGTAGTATCTATAATGTTCTGTAAAGATATGGAAGCATTATGTGTGCATATCTATTGTGCTTATACCACATGAGTAACTTATAGGTGAGAAACAGACTATCCTATACTTCAGTCTCTGCATCTGGAGATGGTCCCAAAGACATACATTTTGAAGCTTCAGTTTGATTCAGTGCTGAAGGTCATACTGTGAGCTGTCAGTCATTTATTGCTTCTCAGTTTCATATGTCTATCAGTATAAGGGCATGGCACAGATCCACAGGGAGAATTGCTGCAATGTATTTACTGTCTGCTTCAAAACATCCAGTATTTTCACAGAGGCCTTAATAAACTGCCTATAGAAAATAATTCTACTACATGTTGGATGTCAAAGTAAGTGAAATAGCTCTCTTTTAGCACAAGCCATATTTCATACTGCACTTGGCAACAGGCAAGGATATCATTATAAATTTGGACATACATGGAGTGATAAAAGTTAACTTGGCAATTCCTGACTTATCTGGTAGCTTATTGGACTGTGTATGGGGGCAAATATGCATTGGGCAAATTGACAGGTTAGCCAAATAATATCTGGCCAAGGACTCACCAGATATCTATCAGGGAGGAGTGCAACTCTTTGTTATTCAACTGTCTTCTAACAAGTTTTTATTGGCCCCTATTATGATGCAATCACTGGCCCAAGTGCCATAGAATCAGATCAGCTCAGTCTGGACCAGCAAGTGGCCAAAGTAGCCACGTATAGATAGCTTGAGGCAATAGTCAGACATGCCTTTGCATCCAAGTGCATTCATAGCAACTCATAAGCAATGGATAGCTTGTTACAATGGGATTTGAAGATCAGAATATTATCTCCTTAGTTTATTATTTTTGCTGCAACGACCCCTGTGTTATAAAAAAAAATAAGTAGTATATACAGTACATATATAATTTATTAGCCAAGTAAAGCACTAAAACTTACAAATACAGAACAATAGAGGAGGTAGGAGAAGGATAATGAGAGAGACAGCTGGAGTAAATCTTAATGGTGGTGATGTCAGCCCATATAGAATCCACTTGACGTGATTGCTGCTGCTCAATACAGGTGGTGAACAAAGTAATTGCATTTATCAGGCGCTGTGGTAGGTCTGACGAATTAATAGCCTCCCCTATGCCTCTTACTGGAACTCAGAGCCCGAATGGAGACAGGAATAAGTCCAGGTAGAGAGTAACAGAGGTGCCGGTAGTAGGTGTTCAGCAGCACTTGTGTAGAAACCGAGTCGAAGTAGCCGAATAGGGTAAAACGAGGACGTAGTCAAGCCAGGCAAGGTCAGGAAACAGGATCTGCGGTACCGAGGGAGAATCCGAAAGAAGAGTCGATAAACAGGCCAAAATATTCAGGAAACCAATGGATCAGACAGTCAAAGTTCAGGAACGCTTAGTGTCAGGGCAAGATCACTTCGCAGTGATTTGCAGGCCTCGGCGTCCTTTTACGCGCTGTGCGCATGCGTCAAAAACGGGCGCGCGCCCGCGAACCTTCGTCCGCGCGCGCGCGCGACCAACTCGACGCGGACGCGCCGATGCGCGAAAATGACGCGACCTCTCGCGAGGGCAGACATCAGCACCAGAGGACTGACATTGCCCCCCCTCAAGGCGCGGCCTCAGGACGGGCCCAGGCTTAGCAGGATAGCGTTTGTGAAACAGCTTAATAAGCTGAGGAGCATGAACATTGTTTGTTGGTTCCCAAGACCTCTCTTCAGGAGAATACCCCTTCCAATGTATAAGATATTGTAACTGACCTCTGTGGTACCTGGAATCCAGAATTGCACCTACTTCGAATTCCTCGACCCCTTGGATAGACACTGGCACTGGAGGAGAAGAAGAACGACCAGGAAACGTGTTCTTGACAACTGGCTTGAAAAGAGACACATGAAATACTGGATGGATCTTGAAGGATGCCGGTAACTTCAGCTTGAAAGCCACTTTATTTATTTGTTGAGTGATGATAAATGGGCCAAGAAATTTCTGTCCTAACTTCTTGGAAGGGCAGTCTAATTTAACATGCTGAGTGGACAACCATACTTGATCCCCTACCTTAAATTCTGGACCTCCTCTTCTCTTTCTGTCAGCAAAAAACTTGTACGATCTCTGTGACAAAGTCATAGCTTGCTGGATCTTTTGAAGATTACTTGACAAAAAGGCAAGTCGGTCTTGTAGTAAGGGTACTGTTACTTCTCTGGGTAAGTTGGATAATACCTGAGGATGAAAGCCGTAATTGGCAAAGAAAGGAGTCTCCTTGGTAGAAGAGTGCACAGAGTTATTGTATGAAAATTCAGCAAATGGAAGAAGTTGATACCAATCATCTTGTAGGAAGGAAGTAAAGCAACGAAGATACTGCTCAAGGGTTTGATTTGTTCTTTCTGTTTGCCCGTTAGTTTCAGGGTGAAAAGCTGTGGAAAAAAGAAGTTTAATCTTCAGGGACTGACAAAGTGCTCTCCAGAATTTGGATGTGAATTGAACTCCCCTGTCGGACACGATCTCATCAGGAACTCCATGTAGTCTGATGATTTCTTTAATGAAGACCTCAGCCGTAGAGGCAGCAGAAGGAATACCCGTGAGGGGAATAAAGTGCGCCATCTTGGATAAACGGTCAACCACAACAAAAATTGTATTAAAACCCTGTGAGGGAGGTAGTTCCACAATAAAGTCCACTGAAATAGATCCCCAAAACCTGTCAGGGACTGGTAAAGGATGAAGAAGTCCCATGGGTCGTGAACGAGAGAATTTAAAACGAGCACAGGTCTCACAAGAACGGACAAACAACCTACAATCCTTATTTATCCCTGGCCAAAAAAAAAGTCTTTTAGCTAAGTCAATGGTTTTCTTTGTTCCCAAATGCCCGGACAAAGGATGATTATGAACAAATTGAAGAACCTCCACACGAAGTTTCTCAGGAACAAAAATTCTATTCTTGAAGAAGAGAAAACCATCCTTTGGTTCTAGATCCGGGGCGGTATCAGAGGCAGAAGAAGCTTCTTTGACTCTAGACATAAGTTCAGACTGTAACAAAAGGAAGTTTTGTGGTAAGAGGATGGTATGGGTCTGTTCAGGGCATTCACCTTCTTCGGAAAACATACGGGAAAGGGCATCAGCCTTGCCATTCTTGGCTCCTGGTCTGTAAGTAATGTGAAAATTGAAACGAGAAAAGAATAAGGCCCACCTCGCCTGTCGAGGCTTGAGACGTTTGGCTGTACGCAAATATTCCAAATTCTTGTGATCCGAGAAAATTAAAACAGGATGTGCAGCTCCTTCCAACAAATGTCTCCACTCTTCAAAGGCAGCCTTAATTGCGAGGAGTTCCCTATCGGAAACATCATAATTCTTCTCAGAGGATGAAAGTTTCTTGGAAAAAAAAGCTACAGGAAAAAGAGAACCTTGGGATCCAAACCTTTGAGAAAGAATAGCCCCTACTGCGACTTCAGAAGCATCTACTTCACGGACAAAAGGCAAAGCAGTATCTGCATGTTTAAGAATCTGGGCCGAGACAAATAATTCTTTCAATCTTTGAAAGGCAGACTGAGCTTGAGGAGTCCAGAAAAAATGTCTAGAAGAGCTGGTTAAATCTGTAATGGGGGCAATGATTCTAGAAAAGTCTTTAATAAACTTTCTGTAAAAATTGGCGAAACCCACAAATCTTTGAACTGCTTTGCGACTGTCAGGCGTTGGCCACTCAAGAATCGTCGCAACCTTCTTCTTGTCCATACATATTCCTTGATCAGAGATGATGAAGCCTAAGAATTCGATGGAAGTTTTATTAAATTCACACTTTTCCAATTTAGCAAAAAGACCATGGGTCCGGAGTCTGTTGAAAACCCTCTTCATATGTTGAATATGCTCTTCTAACGATGCAGAAAAAATAAGTATGTCATCCAAATAGACAATAACAAATTGATCGAGGATGTCTCTAAAAATATCATTGACGAAGTGCTGAAACGTCGCGGGGGCATTGCAGAGACCAAACGGCATGACAAGGTATTCAAAATGCCCATAGCGAGATCTAAAGGCTGTCTTCCACTCATCGCCCTCCCGAATTCTCACCAAATTGTAGGCCCCTCGTAGGTCGAGCTTTGAGAATATCTTTGCACCTCGAAGATTTTGAAATAGTTCATGAACAAGAGGAAGAGGATAACGATTCTTGACAGTTATATGGTTTAACTGCCTATAGTCAATGCATGGACGTAAAGAGTGATCCTTCTTCTCTACGAAAAATATGCCAGCCCCGGCTGGCGAAGTTGACGGACGGATGAATCCTTTCTTTAAATTCTCGTCAATATAATTCTTTAATACCAGTAGTTCAGGTTCTGAAAGAGGGTAGATACGTCCGAAGGGAATAGCCGCTCCGGGAAGAAGATCAATCGGGCAATCATAAACCCGATGAGGGGGAAGCTTGTCAGCCCCCTTCTCATCAAAAACGTCTAGGAATTCATGCAAAAAGGAAGGTATTGTCGTTAGACGAACATCACCGGGTGTATATAGGGCTAGGGAAGTATTTTCACAACTCTTAGTGGCTAAATGAGTGACACCAAACTTTGAGTTGAATTGCAGAACACCAGTGCACCAATTTATTGAAGGATTGTGACGTCTCAACCAGGGTAATCCAAAAATAACGGGGAACAAAGGAGAAAAAATGACATTGAATACAATAGACTCTGAATAGTAGGGAGTAATCAAAACATTCAGGGGAATCGTCTCATGTGTCACAGGCCCGGAAGAAAGTGGTGACCCATCGGCTGTTCTTACAGAAAAGGGATCTTGTTTAAGACGAATGGGAATGTCGTGATTCTTAACAAACTCAGAGTCAAGGAAACAGTCACAAGCCCCAGAGTCAATGATGGCAGAAGCTTTAATTCTTCCTTGGAGCCACTGTAGAGAAATGGGAAGAATTAATGGTGAAACTCCCCTAGATGAGGTGTTAACGGACAAAAAAGACAGTCTTGTTTTACCTGAAGGACGAGTGGGACAATCCTTCAAGAAATGGCCAGACAAACCGCAGTATAGACAGAGATTTAATTGGCGTCTACGAAGTCTTTCTTCAGGTGAAATGGCCGATCTTAAAAGACCAATTTGCATGGGCTCACCCGATTCCACAGCAGATGAAGAAGAAGAAAAACGAGGGAGCAAAGGAGCCTTGGGAAGGAGCCAGGAAGAAGATCTTTCAGCACGTCTTTCTCTTAGGCGTTGATCCATCTGAATCACCAGATCAATAAGGCCTTCCAGATCAGTAGGCATTGCTACACGAGACAATTCGTCTCTTAAGGCATCAGAGAGACCAATACGGAATTGATGTCTTAAAGCTTTATCATTCCATTCCGTGTCTGCAGCGTACCTCCGGAAGTCTGAGATGTACTCTTCCACGGGTCGTCTTTCTTGACGAAGACAACGAATAGCTGCTTCAGCAGACACGTCACGTCTAGGGTCATCATAGATTTGACCCAATGCCTGGAAAAAAGTACTAGAGTCATTCAGGAGTGGACTTTGACTCTCCATGAGACGATGTGCCCAAGCTTGCGGTTCCCCAGACAGTAGAGAAATAATCACTCCCACCTTGACTTGTTCGGAGGCATAGGTCTGTGGCTTTAAGGAGAAGACCAGGCGGCAGCCATGGAAAAAAGCCCGGAAAAGTTTTCTATCTCCAGCGAATTTTTCAGGTAGCGCCACCTTGGGTTCAGAAAATGCAGGAGCAGAAGCGGTAGGTAGAGCTTGAGATGCGGGAGCTGGAGGGGGGTTGTCAGGAGAAGCAAGATCTTGTAGCTGCAGCTGGATCTGTTGATAACCCCCTTGGAGGTCTCGCACCGCCTTGGTGAGAGAAGTGATTTGCTGCACGAGGGCATCAAATGGCTTAGAGGCTTGATCACCGTCAGACTCCATACTTGGCGAAGTGATACTATCAGGCGCTGTGGTAGGTCTGACGAATTAATAGCCTCCCCTATGCCTCTTACTGGAACTCAGAGCCCGAATGGAGACAGGAATAAGTCCAGGTAGAGAGTAACAGAGGTGCCGGTAGTAGGTGTTCAGCAGCACTTGTGTAGAAACCGAGTCGAAGTAGCCGAATAGGGTAAAACGAGGACGTAGTCAAGCCAGGCAAGGTCAGGAAACAGGATCTGCGGTACCGAGGGAGAATCCGAAAGAAGAGTCGATAAACAGGCCAAAATATTCAGGAAACCAATGGATCAGACAGTCAAAGTTCAGGAACGCTTAGTGTCAGGGCAAGATCACTTCGCAGTGATTTGCAGGCCTCGGCGTCCTTTTACGCGCTGTGCGCATGCGTCAAAAACGGGCGCGCGCCCGCGAACCTTCGTCCGCGCGCGCGCGCGACCAACTCGACGCGGACGCGCCGATGCGCGAAAATGACGCGACCTCTCGCGAGGGCAGACATCAGCACCAGAGGACTGACAGCATTATACCTAATTAGTCAGGGCCTTTTGAATGGGCTAAGCTTTGGTATGACATATAGTATTATTAGAAGGGTTAAAAATTGGGTGGATGTCTATTGGAACATGGAATAAAATTCCAGAGATGTAGTTAGGCTCTAAGAAATCATAGGGCTTCTTTGCAAAGCTGAACACAGATTCCAAAGTGCAAAATAAAGGCTGCAATCAGGCACTTTTTTGCACTTTGCATGCCGCATATGTCTGTCTGCAAATGGGCTTTGGATCCCCGATTGCATTAGTCAGTGCAGGATGCAAGAGAGAGGCAGGTAGGAGTCCCTGTGCCGCACGTTCTGACATTGCCCTCTCTCCTGAGTGCCACATTTTACATCAGTTCACATGGGGTGCAAGAGAACACACTCTTGCACCTATTACACTTGCACCCTCATATTTGAAGGAATAACATAAGATATGCTGATCAGTAGACCAAACTGTATCTTTAATGCTAGAGCCTAGTGTTAAGGATTAGCAGGAAAGGAGGGTTTAATGAGGTTATTAGCCTTCCAGCAGCATTCATTATCTAATTGGTGGGTGCTACAGTGTGTCAACAGACACTACAGTAGTTGATAGGTTACATGATAAGAGAATGAAATAATATTGTTTTGACATCTTCTAATGGTCCGTGGCATTGTAGTTGTTGATTGAATATGGAGCTTGGAGAAGAGAATAGAATAAAAGATAAGTGCAAGGCTTTAGGTCAGCACAGAGGGTGATGTTAACTGTAACAGATTTTTCTGCTATATCCTGTCCTAGATACATTTATATACTTAATTTCAGGAGGCTCTGGGACATCCAAGTGGAAATGGCACTAGAGAACCAAACAGGTTGAGACTGGAAATAGAGTGATAAATCTGAAATCAGCATAAAGGTTGTAGTGCAAATAACTATAAATGTTTTAGTGACTGAAGTATAAAGGGAAAATAATGAGGTGCCCAGGTGGGACCACAAATGAAAGGGGTAAGGGAGAATGTCCATTGCCCCCTATAAAGCCATTTACATGCTGCCCACATTAAACATTAACAACTTAATAATTTAATTTATTGAGCACTAAAAATCACTCAATGGCAACGTTCATTTTAACACTCTCCTTACTGGAGCAAAATATATAATAGATTAACTGGCTACAAGATTAATATGCCAGGATTCTTTGAAGAATGCAGAGTAAAGACGGCAGAATATTATTTTCTGCTAATGACTTTCAGAAAATTGCCAAGGATATTGTTCTGTTCACACTAATGGAAAAGGAAGATCCATCAAGGAATGGGCACAGACTGGCATTAGACACAATGCATTAATGAAAGGACGCAGCTAAGTGCTGTGTATTCCTGGAAATCAGCAAGAAGGTCTGCAGAAGTTAATGAGGTTTAAATAAAACTTCAGGATGATGTAATTGACTGTAACCAAATACCCTGACCTAAAGAAAACAGATCCCTTCATATCTATTAGCCGTGTCACTCTGGCCTCCAGGATTAGCTTGAAAGGGATTTTATATCACCCTTCTTTTTGAGCAGCTAAGGCAGGTCTGGCTCTGAACTATTTTATTACTATTTATATGCCTTTTACATTGTTTACTTTAAATTAAATCTCTTCTATGCCATGATACTGTATGTTGCTGAACAATGCAGTGAAACAAGATATACTTATTTACAAATACACTGTAGAGCAAGGCATGTCTAATTACTGGCCCTGCGGCTATTTTTGAACTGCTGTCAGTCTGGTGGCAGTTTGGACTCTCTAGTTCAGACAAACTATCGCCAAAGATATTGTTTCATTTATGACCATGGTCTCTTAGCAATACCAGGGTAAGCAAGACATTTTTAACCCCAATTGATTTTCTGAATCAATGCAAGAGAAAAGAATGTATGCTCAGTCATAAGAGTCAGTCTTATTAGTATAGATATTGGTATAAATAAGGGGGCAGGTTCACTAAGCGCAGAATTTGCGCTAGCTTCCGCTGTGCTCACATCGCAACACTTCATCAGGCATAAATTCGTCAGGACAACGCTAATTCACTAAAATTCGAAGTTGCGTCCAGGGCGCCGAATGCTGGCGAAGTAGCGCTAGTGTTACTGCAGCAAGCGAAACGAAGTTGCAGAAGTTAACGTTGAATGGATGTATATGTTGCAGCCAATACATTACATTACACAAGCCCGGGAAACCTTAATAAAAAAAAATATAGTTGTTATATTGCCCTACACATGAGCCCAGTGTATAGTTTAGGTGCCATATGTTAGGAAACGTAGACGGGAAGCCGGGTACCCCAGAAAAAATTTACTATCTTTGTAGCCTATCACCCTGAAAAATGAAAATTCGCCAGTGTTTTTTTGGACTTAAAATTTTTTTTGGAGGAAGTCCTGTCTACTTTATTGCACTTCGCCCGGTCTGAGGTGGCAAAGGCAAGTCTGGCGCAAGAGGTAACTTTCAGTAAAATCTGCATCTTATTGAGTTTGAATAGGTACGTCCATTCGCCAGAGCGCAACTACGCCAGACGTAAGGGAGCGAATTACCGCTATAGTCTATCTCCTTTGCTAGCGAAGTTACGCCTGCGCCCGTTAGTAAATCGGCGAAGTAACGGAATGACGTCACGCTGGCGAATTTTCACTAATGTTAGTCACTTCGCTCTTTAGTAAATCTGCCCCAAGGTTTTTGGGAGGGCTTTCTGGGTCAAAACTGCCTGCCTGATTTTCCAAGTTAAGATTTCCTAAGATTGATGCGCCGATTGTATCCATGGGGGCAGTCATCCAAGCACAGGATACACAGTAGATAACAGATACGTTTTGAAGAATTGCATTGTATACTACAGAGCTTATCTGTTATTGCCTGTGTATCCTGTGCCTTTTCTCCTTTTTTTACAGCTTGAATGGCTGCCCCCATGGCTACACAGCAATTTGTTTTATATAAACTATAATCAGGGGCGTAACTAAAGAGGAAGCAGACCCTGCAGCTGCAGGGGGGCCCAGGCAGTATAGGGGCCCCATGAGGCCTTAATTTATTTACAGTTTCAATAAATAATGGTAAAACAAGTCAACCCCCAAACATTTTGGGGGCCTGAAAAATTATTTGCTGTGTGGCCCAGTAATATCTAGTAATGCCACTGGCTATAGTTGCCTTTCTGAAGCAAACACACAGCTTTTACCAGTGTAGTGTGACACTACATCATATTTCCTTTACTTTAAAACACTTTCTTTTTTTTCCATTACTGTTCCTTTAATGTATATTTGTCCTTATCTCAAAATTCTCAGGTAGGAGTTCTCTTTCTGTTGATCAGCAGAATCTATTCAGTTGGCAGCTTTGATTCCAGTGTAAAATGCAAACCTTCTGTGAAGCATGCAGTTAGCACCTTCATTGTGTTTTTATTAAGTGAAAAATGGAAGATAATCTGAGATTGAAACATACTATATAGAGAATGTAAACTTGAATGGCAATATGCATTTCATTTTGGCTCTAAATACAGTCCTGTTCCTGTCTATTACATGTTTTCCAGCAATCATTAGAGACACATGCTTGCAACATGTATAATGTTAGTTTAGGGTTAATGCAGAAAAGGATTTAATGGATTTAACTGTATTTTCTAATCGTTCTCTGAAGGCAGGAGTTGACATGAATGTTTATGCTAGAGCCGGTCATGCAATGCAGGTTACTGTGGGTGTTGAATTGTAAATGTGCAATGTGGGCTTGTTCCCTGACAGCCTCCTATGGTCATGACTATCAACTTAGTCATTGCTGCAAGAACAAACTTGCTGTGCTGGCTACTCATGCAGTATAAGTTTGGTATTTGACACTTCGGCTAGACAGATGCAATGCATAGTGATACAAGAATAAGGAGCATGTTAAAACACATTCATTTTATATTTTTACTGTCAAACTGCACAGTTAAGGCAAATTAACTTAAATTGTAAAAAAAAAAATGAATGTTCTTGTCTCACCTAATCTGTTTGCAGGACAGGGCAAAATAACTTCATATTTAAATGCATGCATATACTGTATATATGGACTATAAATCAAATATAAATGTGTCTTTTAATTGTGTTTTTGTTCTGCAGCTCTCAGACATAGAAATGAATCAGGCAATCGGTTGCTAGGGAATAATAAGCCTACCAACCAGACATCTACCTACTCTTTCACCTCGAGGGAAAAAATACAGCCTATTCTTCCTTAGTGGCTCCTATGGAAACAGACGCATCCAAGCACATGCACAGGTGGAACGCAACTTAGACTGTGTTTTGTCCTGTGCTCTCCTGCAGTGGAACGCAGGAAAATGCTAGGCCAAAAGGTAGGCTAAAATGATCATGTGTAACAGCCCAAACCATTTCTGAACCTCAGCTGCATGTTCTGATCCTCGGCACTTATAATGTACTTAATCCAAGAAGCCAAGGAGGGTTAAGGAAAGTGTCCGACAAACAGCAGATAAAATTAAAAAAGCTATATTTCAGGCAATATCTAAAACAACGAACAGGCATCATCATAAAACTTCTATGACATGTGCAGTCACCTGACGCATTTCATGCCTCATTCTAGCGCTTCATCTGAGGTGAGGTCGATAGCTACTCTATATCTTATATAGCAACATCAATTAAAAACATCAATTGATTAAAAAAAAACATTTTTACATGTCATAAGTCCTATCATTTCAAGCAAGTACTGCAATAACAATTAACGCCATTAGAATATAGGAGGAGTATCATATAAATATTTATATAAATATTTATAAAGAACAGGAAACTTCCCAATTGCTGTTTAACCCCTGAGGGTAACGTGTTTTCAAGGTAAATATTCAATACACCATTTGATCTATTGTTCTGTGAATATCTCCTCTCCTTAACACTTTCTATGCCTTGGAATTTAATCTGGTCAAAGTCTCCATTATGTTTTTGCATAATATGTCTACCTGTGGCTGAGACTCTTTTATTGTGAGGGTTATCCTCATCTAGCTTCTTTAAATCAATCGGTATAAGGTGCTCTGTAGCCTGCTCTTTGAGGGATTTATATGTTCTGCCCATGTATTATTTTGAACATATAGATCCCTCAAAGAGCGGGGTAGAGAGCACCTAGCCCAAAACGAGGCATGAAACGCATCAGGTTACTGTACATGTCATAGAACAGGAAGTATGTTTCATGATGATGCCTGTTCATTGTTTTAAATATTGCCTGAAACCCTGCTTGGCTTATGATGACTGGATTGGAGACCAGTTCATGGAGGTGCCTGCTACAATAAGAGTACACCCAGTTCAGGGGAGAATGTGGGATACGGACATGTAATTCCTTTTGAATATGTTACTTATAATGTACTTACTACAGTACATTTATTAATCATATATAAACATGTGTCAATATGCTCTCCTTTCACTTGATTTGCACTCACCTGTGCTGCCTTCCTCCCGACACCTCCGAACCAAGGTTCCCACAGTACAGTGCTCTACAGTTGCACCAAAATATTCAGAAGTACATGACACTCATGAAGAAGTTAACAGAGCTTGAAAATGTTCCACATTCAGTTAGTGTGATTTTTAGTATTTAGCATGAGAGTGGCTTGTGTGCCCAATTCTGGAATCATGGGAAATACTGCAACAATGTGAGCAAAAAGCATGGCAATTACAGTTCAAAATTGCACTTTGAACACTGCAGTATGGTAAGTAAATGACCACTCTTATCTAGGCCCCGATTGGTGGGCAGGCCACAAAGGCCTGGACCTAGGGCAGCAGAAATCTAGCTGTGGCATGCTGCTCGCTGGCCACTGGGGACTGGGTGGAAGACATACATTTAAAAGTCCTGCCGGTATTGTCTCCAATAAAGAAGATTGCACAGGAGTAGGTTGCGGTAATGGAGACAGGAGTTGGGGGCACACAATTACATTTCTTATCTTGACCACATCCTGGCTCGTTATGCTGCCTGACTGACCGTCCTATTTGCAATAACCTAGAGTTAAAATTATAATTACAATATAAAGAGACAGTTTCAGTAGATGCACCTATGTGGTCCTTTTCATTTTTACTATAGTTTTCTTGTTTATAAGTCCACCAGTCTGGATGAGATGGAACCTACAGTTATGGTGTGGGCATTTTCTCAAAACCAAAGAGCTTGGAAGCCAATGCAAAATATCATGCAAAGCTCTTTTTAAGAGCAGTACAGATACTAAAAGCAGTAAATGGAATAATAAAATGAAAAAAATGCACCATGATACGTAGTAAAGTTCCTTATAAGTTTATGTTATTGAAAACTAAAAATTGCAAATGGGACATTTTTAGACTTGCTTGTAGGTGATGGATATTTTTGGTGCATAAGATCTGCCTTAGGGCAGTTGTTAAGGACAGAGCCCCAATGCAGGCTTCTCCCTTTCTAAAACACAAGTGTGTTCTCTGACATACAATTTAGGGGAATACTTAGGGGGAATACTATATACTAAATGTCTGGCCCTTATTCCAGTTTTCTGTGATAGATAGGGGAAAGTCTCTAGTCAAGGAGCTGTCTAGTCATTCTAGAGCAGAACTCAGAGGCTGATGGCCATTTGGCAAAGGTAGAATGCAGTGTGCAAAAATATGGCCTCTTTGCACGCTGAGTTCTGCTGCATAAATTGCTCCTTTAGTGTTTGAACACATCAATGTTTTGTTCAGAGTTGAATTTATTTAAAATTGTAATATGCAAATTAAGGATAAGATTTGGTGCAGTATTCAGCCAAATGTTTTGTGGAGGATTTGGTATTCAGCCAAATACAACATTTATGTATTTAGTGCATTCCTACTTCTAACACCACTAAGTCTAAGAATGCAGTATGTTCTTTAACTTATAGGTTATTTGTTCCCTTTAAACTATGATTTCTACATTTTTTATAGCAGCACTTTATTTCTGAACTTTGTATGTACTGTATTTGCAATCTTATAAACATTTGCTTCTTTAGGCTACTCTACGGGGATTACAGGAATGCATTTGGAGCAACTCGCCACAGATAAAATATTGTCTGTGTGTACAGGAGTCTAGGAGGGAAAGTATGTCAGACTGGATTCTGTAATATGAAGCAGATTCCTGGTAGCATTTAGTAAGATATTTTCCCCTGTTACATCTTAGTTGAATTAAAAATCTGTTTTAAGACATATTATACCGTCTTTTGCTTATGCTGAATACATTACAGAAAAGATTAAACTATGTATTTTATTTTTGGTAGAGCAAATATTACTACAGAACTGATTTTTTGTTTATTACTTTTTCAAATAAGGATGTAACATTTCTTCCTGGAATATTTCATGTACAATATATATGCACTATAGACATGTAATTAGCACTAGTTGCACACTCACTGCTATATATTACAAAACAGTACAGAGGGGGGTGGGAGAGTGCAATAAAAAATATATATAGAGTTACAGTAAAGTGCCAAATTTTAAGAGACACAGGAGGAAGTAGGTCCCTGCCCTGTACAGTTAATTGAATAAATAGTTTCATATTGTTATTAAAAGCTATAAAGCTAACTCAACGGTGGTGTCACCATGGACCCGAAGTGATGTCACTCCAGAGACAGATCAATTGGTTAAGGGGAAAAAATAGCTATATGACCATGGGTGGATAAGGGAGGATTACAGCCGCACTTTAGCCGGATACCCAGGCAGGTTACCCATCTGTGTTTTTCACAGGTACCAGACTCAAAGTGCTCAGGAACAGCAGATTTTCCCCTGTGGGCAACAACGTGTATGAAAATATACTCTTCTATTGCAAAGAATGGAAATTTTGAAATTATAAGATCCAAATGCTTCATCCAATTTCACCTAGGGCAATTGTTATTTTAGTCAGTGCCAGGGTATGGGTATTTTGGGGGGTTTTCACCTGTGGGGAGCACTTTTTCCTTGTTGGTGATAAAACACCCTGTGTGCCATCACTCTCTTAAGGGAAGCAGAAAAGTTCAAAAGCCAGACATACCAGTTAGCTAATACTCTGCAGGCTGTCGACTGAAAAAACCCTTACGCAAGGCAGTTTTAACCTTCAGAATCGCTCCTTCAAACTGACTTAGTATCAAGTTCTACTTTCCCCAAAGTATCAATTTATGGAACAAGGCAGCAGCTCCCACATAACAGGTGCAACCACAAGACCTATCCAGACACAGGGTCCACATGTAACTCTGCCAATATTCTATCAGTTGTCTGCTCATTGGCATGCTCTCAGGTGCTGGCTCATGAATGAATAAGGACAGCTTTGCAGTCTATTATTCTCCTCAAGGGCAACTTGCAACTTGGCAGTTATCTCTCTGTGTAATAATGGAGATCCAGGCCACAATTCCAAACTCAGGGGCAGCACCCTCTTCTGCTCTTCTGGACACTCTTTCTTTGTCGAGCGGCAGTGGGAGTACTTTCATAGTCTCTAGTGACCCTCCCTTAAAAAAGTACACAGAGACCCAATACATAGTGATTGTATATGGCATCTTAAAGCAGCCCCTCTGGTATTTGCCAGAATCTATAGATTTTGGCCTACATTCCCTCCATGTTGGCCACCAAGGTCCAGGTTGGCTGGTTCCTGCGGTCTTTCAGTAGTCCTCCTTAACCATAGTATCAATTTCCTGTTAGGAATAGTAGTGATGGGTGAATCTGATCTGTTTCACTTCGCCAAAAATGGGCAGCAATTTTTTTCGAAAACGTGACAACTAAACGCGACAAACATTATGCTCTTCTCTACTCACAAGTGCAGTACCAAAGCGGGTTTCTCGCACAGTTGACCAAGAGTTAAATGGATACTGTCATGTGACCTGTGCCTGCACTTTAGGATGGAACTACTTTCTGGCAGGTTGATCATTTTCTCATTAACTGAATCAGTCTCAGTGGGACTTGGCTTTTACTATTGAGTGCTGTTCTTAGATCTACCAGGGAGCTGTTATCTTGTGTTAGGATGCTGCTATCTAGTTACCTTCCCATTGTTCTGTTGTTAGGCTGCTGGGGGGGAAAGGGGAGGGGGTGATACCACTCCAACTTGCAGTACAGCAGTAAAGAGTGATTGAAGTTTATCAGAGCACAAGTCACATGACTGGGGGCAGCTGGGAAATTGACAATATGTCTAGCCCCATGTCAGATTTCAAAATTGAATATAACAAAATCTATTTGCTCTTTTGAAAAATTAATTTCAGTGGAAAATTCAGCTGGAGCAGCACTATTAACTGATGCATTTTGAAAAAAAACTTGTTTTCCCATGACAGTATCCCTTTAAAGTTAAATCGGTTTAACCTATGACGCACCCTATGCTGTGACCGATGAAGTGTGGCTGTGCACAAAAAACGTCAGGCGTGGTGGTTTTAATGGATTAATAAACTTAAATCTTTATAACGGATTTCCTTTTGGTCGACTGGTGCACGAAACTAACTTTGATACTGCAAATTTCTTGCCTCCTCAAGCTACAAGTTTGGGGCTTTGAGCACCCAGACCCAGGGCTGCCATCAGAAATCACGGGGCACAGCAAAATTTTCTGGGCCCCCCTCCCTTACCCATCAGTATGAAGGCAACACAAGACACAAGCGTTAAAACATTAAGTGCCCCCCTACATATTAAAAAAAAAATGAGAACTTTGGTGCCCAGGGTCCCCTTACAAGTTTTGATGTCAGGGCCTCCTACAAATTAAAGAAAAAAATTGGTGGCCAAGGACACCCTACAAGTTTAAGAAACAACATTGGTGGTCAGGGCCCCTACAAGTTATTAAAAAAAAACATTTGGCCAGGGCCCCTACAAATTATTTATAATATATTTTCTAGGGCCCCTACAAGTTATTAAAAAAAACCATTTGGCCAGGGCCCCTACAAGTTATTAAAAAAAATATTTGCTAGGTCCCCTACAAGTTATTATAAAAAAACATTTGGTTCAGGGCCCCTACAAATTTTTAAAAAGAAATTTAGCCAGGGCCCCTACAAGTTATTAAAAAAAACATTTGGCCAGGGCCCCAACAAGTTATTAAAAAAAGTATTTGCTAGGGCCCCTACAAGTTATTAAAAAAAACATTTGGCCAGGGCCCCTACAAGTTATTAAAAAAAAATATTTGCGAGGGCCCCTACAAGTTATTAAAAAAAAATATTTGGCCATGGCCCCTACAAGTTATTTAAAAAAATATTTGCGAGAGCCCCTACAAGTTATTAAAAAATATATATTTGGCCAGGGCCCCTACAAGTTAAAAAAAAAAAAAAAAAACTTCACATAACTTAACCAGGGAGCTCAGGTACCAGTATCATCAGTTTCCTGTGCTCTGATTCGCCAGTGAAATGTAAGTCCCGGTAAAGCTGCATGGCGATTGGATAAAATGGAGGGGAGGTTCAAACTTCAATCCCCATGCGGCTTTACAGGGACTTACACTTCATGGCAAATCAGAGCACAGGAAGCAAGATGCAGTCATCAGAGCTCCAGCCCTCCTTCCCTTCCGAAATCTGCAGCTCACTGATGGCAGGGGCGGCTCTGCAAGTAAGTGCAGCATGGCTGGGCCCCCCCTTAACTCCTCAAATCATCCGGGCCCGGGACAGTAGTCTGCCCTGACGGCAGCCCTGCCCAGACCACCACTCGACAATGGTGAGCATATATTAGGTTTGTTCAGATCTGATGACTCGAGAGCACGGAAATACTTGCCGCAGACACCCTGGACAATCACGGGTAGGTCCCGGTCAGCTTATAATTGAAAATTCTATTTTAATTTAACTTAATTTGTGTGTTTAGAGCTGTTTGAAACAGTGCATTTGTGTCTATTTGCAGATGTCATAAGTGGGCCATTAAGTCAAGAGGGTGCTGGGTGGATAATTTAGAAGGCAGGAGACATACACCATGTGACTTGCTACAAACACACCACATGCTTTTTTAGCAGCAATATGAATTATGCTGTGACATTGAAGCACAACATTTTTGTCTGTATTACAAAGGAAAACATTTATAAAACTGCTTAACTGTTGTTTTCACAGTAAGTCAAGAACTGTAGTTAATGAAGCTATTTAGATTAACCTCAAGTTATATTTGGAAAGCTTTCAGACTACTTATTCTTGGCCCTTATTTACATAGCACCAGAATATTATCCAGCACTTTATAGAGTATACTCAACAGGAGCTCCAGTGATGTTTACAGTCAATTTCTTAATTAGGAGTTAATTAACCTACAAATATATTTTTGGACTGTGAGGAGAATCTGGAACACCCGGAGGAAACCTAAATATGGAAAGTGAATATAAACTGTAGTGCCCTGTTCAGAATTCTTCTCTGAAATCCCTGAACCTGAACTACCCTGAACCAACCATCCTTGCTTACTATAACTTGTTTTTTATGCTTTAGGTTTTGACAATTAAATCAATATGTACTAATTCTCAGTATTATTTGGCTTTGTGCTCTGCAATATTTAATTATTTTATGTAGATGATATTGTATCAATGTAAACTGTATTACATGTTAACCAACAACCTCCATGTTTTTCTTTTTGAGAGAATATCAAACTGATTTATCTAATACTGAAATATAACACTTTTGCAGCAGAAGTAGATTCGTTTTCTAATTACTAGCAATGCTTTTTCCAACTCATAGGGTTACTGTAGGGGACTTAATATACAACAGTCATTTGATAGTATGACTATTTTTTATCTCCGAAAAAAACTTGAATGTCAGAAAGGCTGCAAACAACTCAAAATTGATCCCTGGATCTCTCCTACTGACAATTCGGCAGGTTTTATTTTGGCGAATAGTCAAATTTGAGTTCTTAAAGGGCCAGAGTATGATTAATCTCGAAAAATCTAATTTGAATTTTTATAAAAACTCGAATCGAATTTGAACAACTCCCTAGTTGAATTTGACAGTTTTGACCATAAAAAAAACGTTCAATTTCAATTCAACCCTTGCTAAATCTGCCCCTTAGTGTCATTTTGGTGTATTAGACTACTGTATTATAAAAATGCATGTACCACAAAGTAAAAGTGTAGCCAATGAATTTAGTAGAATAAAAATGCATTACAAGTTTTCTATATTTAGCGGACAGTTTTTTGCAATGACATTCTTGCACCGTACTCCACCTGGATTCAGAAGAACTGAAAATCACAGAGGATTTAATGTTTTTTTTTTTTAGTTTTCTGCATCTACTGCCCGTTTTAATTCTTAGATGTGGTAATGCAGTTGCTGTTCTATAAAGATTACATTTTACTGTGCTGCATTATGCTGAACATTAGTATTGGTTTATGGTGCCTGTTAAAATGTTCTAAAGCGCAGCGCAGCCCTTGCATAATAAAACTAAGGAAAACGACCTCATTGTATTACTATTTATGCTCGCAAGCCATTGGTGTATAGCAGCACTGATATAAGAATTACATTATAACACAAACTGTAACAGCTAACTTGCTGGACTTTAGGTCTATCATGTTTAGGATGAATACAAGACTGTAGTGCTCTTTCTTTCTTTTATGTGCTTGCAAATGTGGGTTTTTCATAAACAAGTGTCATTAAATTCTGCTCTGCACCAGGTCTCCTGTTGAAAGCCTACTGCACATTGCTGAATACCTACTGCATAGCAGAACAAAGGAAGAATTTAGGAATATGTGAGCGCTATATTATAAATAAAGGATGATAGTTACAAAAAACACAAGAAAGGGATCTAGGAATGATTATATCAAATGACTTTAAGCAATATCATGGTGATTTTGGGGGCTTCTCCACATGTGTTTTGAAGTTAGGGTTGCACCTTTTCTGTATAAAAATTCCGGCCTTCCTATATTCTTGCCATTTTTTCCTATTGATAACATTGGTATCAAGCATCATTTTTACCGACCAGTCTGGTAAAATACCGGCCAGGTGGCAAGCCTATTTGCAGTACAATGCTTGAAATGCCATTTGCTAGAAAACACATTTCAGGATATTGGACTAGCACCCAAAATCACCTAACATGACGTGGTAGTGCAGAGGGGTTAGCAGTTGCCACCTTTTGCTGTGTCATATTCTTATGGCTCCCTGGTCATAATCAGAAACCTGGAGCATGTTCAGTAAAAGCAGATCTATTCATTGCTTTCAATGCACTTTCTCCTGGTCCACCGACCAACCAATTGTAACCGTTCCACATACTTAGGCATTATTGATGTAATATAAATTTAAATTGTACATGCCTCTCTATGTAGCAATGGCAGTGACCCTGACAAACAGGCAGTATTTAGATTGGAAGTAGGCAGAATAGGAAAAATAAAGTAAAAATAAATCATATAAAGTAAATGATAAAGACCACAGAAAAAGTTGCTTTGAGCTAAGAGCTCACTTTAACTTTGTAGCTAAGGCCAAGGGCAGTCAGAGACTGCCCTTGGCCTAAGGTAAGCTGGTGTACATTTATCTGTTTAATGATCAAGGAAAGAAAGAAACTGATCGTTAATGACCATAATGGACTTGTACTGCGATATTTAGTCCATTGTGATAGACACATTGTGGTGTATATACAATTTACATAGCTGATTACTTCGTTGCCCTTTGTTGCAATTGGCCTAGTGATGTATTGCAAGGCAATCTAGGAACTGGATATTTGTTATCCTTGATGGCACTGCTCTCAAATTAAATGAGTTTCTTGTGAATAGTAAGTAGATGAGAGAGAGCAAAATTACCATGGAACATGAAACTTGGCACTCTCTCTCTGACACAATAGGCAGGTTTGGGGTTACACACCTTTGTTATCGGTTGTGAAAAAAACCTATTGTATGTGCATATGTGCTGCTAATTCTGCAACTGAACTATAGCTTAGAGGGAAAAAGGATGATTATTAATTTTACATGGTTTTTATGGTAAAACCAAGTTTTTTCCTGACAATAATTACTAGCAAAAATATAAACCATAACTGAAAATAGGATATTTGACCCTTTTAAGCACATTTTTTCAGACTCTTCAGTTTTACAGTAGGTCACCTTTTATGGTCAAACATTTGCTTGGGCCCCCTTAACACATAACAAGGTTACAGAAATATGAAAGCACCCATAATTGGTATACATCAGGGGTCCCCAACCTTTTTTTCAGTGAGCCACATTAAATGTTAAAAGGGTTGGGAAGCAACACAAGCATAAAAAAGTTCCTGGGGGTGCCAAATAAGGGCTCTGATTGGCTATTTGGTAGTCCCTTTGTGGAATGGCAGCCATTGAGAGCAACATCCAAAGGGTTGGTGAGCAACATGTTGCTCGCAAGCTACTGGTTGGGGATCACTGGTATACATGAAGGTAGGTGCAAAAATGGACACAGATCTGCAATCATTTTTGTTATACACAAATCGAACTACTGATTTGCCAGTTTCACTTACCGTGGTGGTACATGAGGCATGAGGCTCAGTGCACTTGGGATCAAGTCTCTTTTAGCACTTCTTGCAGGCAATATTGAGAGTTGTATGTCTCAATGGCAAGCTGCTTTGCCAAGTTCCTTGGATATTCAGCTTGAAAAAGGAACTAAAGTGTTCTGAAAGCTTGCTATGATTATCTTAGTTAGCCAAGAAAGGTATCACCTGTATGTAGGGTTGCCACCTGGCCGGTATTTTACCAGCCTGGCCGGGAAAAATGATGGTTGATCCCGATGTTATTAATAGGGAAAAAAGTTAAATATATAGGAAGGCCTGTATTTTTTTCCAGAAAAGGTGGCAACCCTACCTGTATAACACCTGTTTGTTATTTTTCTTGCCCTGTGACTGACTAACACGGTACAACAAATTTTCTAGTTCCTTGCAGAGAGCAGCTGTGGGCGCAGGTCCTGGACTTGAGCTTTTCAGTTGAGTACAGTGCTGCCTGTGTTCATTAGCATTGTATTCATGAGGGGCAGGATGGAGGAGGCATGTAGGCTTCCCCCATCCCATGCCCAACCCCCTCTCTAATGTTAACGTTATTCAGACAAGCAAGTTAGAGAATGTCAGCACTGTGCTGTTAGTAATTGTGTTTGGGGTAGTGTTAAATGAGACTCTACATTTCTTTTTCAGCTTTAAAACTTACAATTTTGCTGCTCTTTTCCTCTGAAATGCCATCCCTGTTGTCCTTAATAAAGAATCCTCTATCAAAAACAAATTCAAAAGCTACTTCTCGGAGCACTGGCATAACATCTGACTCAATCTTGGCCTAATCAGAAAATGCCAACCACTGTAGTCTGCAGCCCTTATGCTGCATTGTTTTTGTGTGTAAATTTCCCCCTACTTAGATCTTCTCTTAGACTTAGAACATCTCTTTCCTTGCTATTGGAATTCTTTATAGGAAACCGAGGAGCCCTGGTAATTTTACTCCAAATTTGACACTTAGGGGCAAATTCACTAAGATTCGTAGTTGCGCCAGGCGTAAGTTCGCCGCACTTCGCCAGGCGTAGTTTCGCCAGCGCTTCGCAAATTCACTAAAATCCGAAGTTGCGCTCAGGGGTAGCGTAAGGTTGCGAAGTTGCGCTAGCGTTGATTCGCTAAGTGAAGCGAAGTTACGCTAGCGAAGGCTAATTTGCATACGGCGCCAAATTCAAATTTCAATGGAGGAATACGTATCAGCACTACAAATGCCTAGAAAACCTTCAAAACATCAAATAAAAATTTTATTTTGCCCTACACATGTGCCCACTGTATAGTCAAGTTGCCATGAGTCAGGAAATGTAGGGGGGAAGGAGGGGAGCCCCAAAAAAAATGTAGATCTTTTTCAGCCTATCACCCATAATGTAGAAAACACACCAGTGTTTTTTGGGACTTAGAAAAAATTTTGACTTTTTTTGAAACAATCCCTATCTACTCTATTGCGCTTCGCCTGGTCTGAGGTGGCGAAGGAAGTCTAGCGTAAAAGGTAGCGTTCAGAACACTGCGCAAGTTAGTGAATTTGCGTAGTTACGTCCGTAGCGAAACTTCACCAGGCGTAAGGGTGCGAAGTAACACTAGCGAATCTATGCCAGCGGTCGTTAGTGAATTTGCGCAGTAACGAAAATGCCAAACGCTAGCGAAGTAACGCTAGCGTTCGGCGCTTAGTGAATTTGCCCCTTAGTCTACATAGTCTGCTATTTTGCAATAACTATCTTGTGTCTGATTAACAATGAACACATGCCAGATAATATCTGTGTCATAATCACAGTCATTAAAAGCCTCTAGTGGATCAAAGTAACACCAAAATAGTAAAGGTATTGCAAGAGGCCAATAGACTACAATTCTCTCACCACTAACATGCAAACAGAAAGCGAGTGGTAAAATCTGAAGAATGAATTCTAACAACACAGATCAAGTCTTCTGGAGAAGTTACTTTTTGACCCAAAAATAGACTGCAAATTGTAAATAAATGATTGTGCATTCTCAATGTCATTTTTCCCCTGAGAATGCTAAGCCAAGCGTATATATAAATATTTATTTCAGCCATTATTTGATTGCATTGAGAAACAAGTAGGCCAAGATGACGTTTATAAAGCCTCTTCTATGTTTTCAAGAGCAAATATTATTGTTACCTCTCTTATCGATTGGTAAGGCAAGCAATACTAAATAAATGAGGCCCTGTTATACAGCATCTGTTAAGAAAAAACATTCAGGCATCCGGCTGAAGGAGTTTCAAGCATCTGAAACCCAATGAATGCTTCAGAATACTGTCTGACAAGACTGCGAGACAGCTGTGATAAAAGCAAAGATTTATGGATGTCACCTATGGCTGGTAAGATTTCTATTTATTTAATCAGTAGTCAGCAGATTTCAGTAATGGACAACAAAGTACAAGGATGTAAAAACTTACAGCAGAGCTTTAAAACTTTTCTTTATCCAATATTGCAGTGTATACTGTATAGAGTACATACTGTATAAACTGCAAAATAGTAATGGCACTTGCAATATGTATGTTAAGGTTGCCAAACTGATTGTACAAACAGCAGTGTGGAGCCAATTAATTTATCAGCATTTTTATCTAAAATCTTAAGATTGGATGTTCAAAATCAAACTTAGATTTGGTATAACATATCACTATGTAAAGTCTTGTGTGTACATCTCTAACGTTTCTGGCAAACATATCTGTCTTTCTACATTTTTAGTTTTCCATCCTATTACAAGCATTTGCATCAAAACATTATTTAAGCAACTGGGTAACAACCATAGAAAAGTACAACTAGAGTAGGTGTTGATCAGAGCCCACATACAAACTAGTAAAGTGGACAATTTGTAATCTCTTGACGACTGGCCAAGTGGTTTCAGGCAAAGCATGTTTATAATTAGGAGTTTACAGAGTCCAAAGCTTAAAGTGGAACTATAGTGAAAATTTTATATTAGCTTTAGCATACTGGAATAAGAAACTTTCTAAATACAATCAATTAAAAATTCTGTACCGTTTCTGAAATAATCAAGTTTATCTTCACTATGCCTCTCTTAGCATCTGTTTTTCCTCATTCTGTCTTCATTTAGAAGTTGAGTGTATGTATGTATAACTTTATTTGTAAAGCGATGTTAAAGGAGAAGGAAAGCCACAGAGGCATTTTATTGCCAATAGATTAGCTGCAATAGTGCAAGCTAGAATGCTATATTTATTCTGTAGAATGTTTTACCATACCTGAGTAAAAAGCTCTAGAAACTCTCTGTTTGTTTAGGTTAGGAGCTGCAGTATAAACATGGTGTGACATCACTTCCTGCCTGAGTCTCTCCCTGCTCTGGGCTCAGATTACAGTAGAGAAGGGGAAGAGGAGCAAACTGAGCATGCTCTTGCCCAGGGCAATGAGGTTTAAGCTGAAGGCAGGAAGTCTGATACAGAAGCCCATGAGTACACAATAGAAGGGAAGAAATGCAGTGTTTCTTTTGACAGGGGACTCAACGCAGCACTACTTTGGGGGTTTACTGGTATATTTAGATGGACCTTTCTGATAAGGCTTACTTAGTTTTAACCTTTCCTTCTCCTTTAAGGAGCTGCAGCACTGTACAGTGAATAAAAGTACAATATGTATAAAAGTATACATGGGGGAGACAAATCACATAATAAATATTTACAGAATCATAGGACAAAGAGCTTAAGTGCTATGTGGTAAGAGACATAGTGGGAAGGAGGTTCCTGCCCCGTAGAGCTTACAGTCTAAGTGGATGGGAGGCTAACATACAGGTACAAATTGGAGATAAGAAGTGCACAAGGTAAGGCATAGTCAGTAGGGACAGGACTAGGCTAATGTTCTAGTCGTCCAAAAAGTAGACTCTTAGGGGCAGATTTATCAAGGGTCGAAGTGAATTCGAGGGAATTTTCAAAGTAAAAAAATTTGAAATTCAAAGTCATTTTTTGAATACTTCGACCATCGAATAGGATACTACGACTTCAAATTTAATTCGATTTGAAGTAAAAATTGGTTGACTATTCGACCAATCAATTATCGAAGTTCTGTCTCTTTAAAAAAACTTTGACTTCAATACTTCGCCAACTTAAACCTGCCGAAGTGCTATGTTAGCTTATGGGGACCTTCCAGAGCAATTTTTTTTGTATTCGAAGGAAAATCGTTCGAATCGTACAATTCGAAATATGATCATACTACGATCAGAATACGATTGTACGATGAATAAAATCATCCACTTCGAAATTCGACCCCTGATAAATCTGCCCCTTCGTTTTTTCTTGAAGAGATTAAGAGAGGATTCCTTACGGAGGAATTCAGGGATGGAATTCCAGAGGTAAGGAGCAGCAAGATAGAAGGGTTTGAGACGAGAGATGGCAGTGGATGTAGATGATGTAAAGAGAAGGTGGCTCTGAGAAGAGCGGAGAAGATGACCAGGAACGTATAGTGAGACAAGAGAAGAAATGTAGCGAGTCAGATAAATGATCCAATATATCTTATAGGGACTACTTTTGCCTAGAAGATGTATTGTTACTTGTTCGTTGGCCAGAGTAATGTCCCCTGGAAGGTTGCACAAGATGCCAGGCAAAGGAATTGAAAAGTTTGTAGGGTCAAGTTATGCAATAACATTGAGCCAGAGCCCCTTTAATATCACCTCGCTATTCATTAAAAATTAACAAAAGATAATATATAATAATTACAATATACAGGCCTAGATTTGTGGAAAGGCCACAAAGGCTCAAATGCTAGCGGCTGGGGAGGCTTTGGCCTTATTATTACCAACGCCTGTGAGACACCCTTATATTTGCTGCACTTATCACTAGGTAACACTTGCACAGACCCACACACATTACACCTATTACACTCCACATTTAGCTTTTCCTTTTTCATCTCCCTCTAAATCTATACTCACACCTGTACTTATACTTATACTCACACACATACACACACAAGTGTGCACTTATATATACAACTTTACTTTTCCTTCATTATAGTCTCTTCACAATCACATTTTTTTTTTTTTTAAATGGGCGTTGGTTTGGGCAGTCTCCCCTACAAAAGCCGCATATGCAGGTGGTGGGGGAGGATCTAATCCAGATTGAAACCAAGGTTTTAAATTTTGATCACAGGTAAACAGGTTAGGGACCGCCGTATGGGGTTTACCTTGACGTGGTATGGCGGCTTACCAATTTTATGATCATAACTTTGTAACAAAAAACCCTGTTTTTCTTTTTTTAGACAGGGGATTATTGTATTTATATATATTTTTATATGGCCTTAGGAGTGCACCCACAACCCCCCTCTTGTACCACAAAGGCTCAGGCCTAGGGCAGCAGACTTTTAGGGGCAGCATGCCACCCAAACACATTGCAATGGGTTTGGAAGCATGCAGGGCCAATCCCTGTGCTCTGGACCCCACAAGATAAAGCTTGTGCATGTGTGTATGGGCGCAGCCTAGGGGCGCCCTATGTATAATCTGGCCCTGGACTTGGCAAATGTTTTCTATTTGATATAACAGAAGATCTAAAAGGTTATAGTGCAGTGGGCTAAGAGGAGTCAAAAAATCCATCACTGTATAATAAATAAAGTGAAAGCCATTGTGGTTTGTATACGGCATCTATTTTCTGCCAGATTTAGGACTTCATGTGTATAAGGTAGTAAAAAGTATATACTGTAATTGTGTTACTGCGCCAGTAACCTTGTTATACACCAGCAGCACAATTGGCAGAATACTATATAGATGTTCTACACACCTGTTCAACCACAGATAACAGAATTTCATCAACCACCTCTTATGGACTATAAAAGAGGAAAAACATACTATATTCATTCTCTTAGTGAAAGAAGATATTTTCCCACAAAAAATTCTTGGACAACAAGTTCTTAAGTTTCAAGATGAAACCTTGGGAAATACCCCTGGCTGAACTGTGCCAGTGAGAAGGGACAGCAATGACATGCATCTTCATGCAGGAAAAAAATTGACCTATAGAACATTACTTTACTAGTAAATTCTCTTTGTAATATATCTAACAAAATGAGGGGGGTGCAATCCAAGATGTGAAAGAATTTCTAAGCATATATCTACTATAAAATGTGAGGAATTGGATTGATTTGTAGTACCGGAAAAGATCCATTATCTAGAAACCCATTATCCAGAAAGCTCAGAATTATGGAAAGGCCTTCTCCCATAGGGGCAAATTCACTAAGATCCGAAATTGTGCCAGCGACAGCTTCGCAACACTTCGCCAGGCGTAGTTTTGTCTGCGCTACGCAAATTCACTAAAATGTGAAATTGCGCTCAGGGAAGCGAAAGGTAACGAAGTTGTGCTACCGTTACTTCGTCAGGCAAAGCAAAGTTACGCTAGCGTTGCCTAATTTGCATACGGCGCGAAGTTAAAATACAATGGACGTATATGCTGCAGCAACTACATTACACTACAGAAACCCAGGAATCCTTAAAATAATAAAATAAAGGTGTTCTATTGCCCTACACATGTGC